>NC_057796.1:492295764-492338807 GCF_018294505.1 Triticum aestivum
TAGAGAAGAGATGTTGTTCTCAGGATTAGGCGAGTCGCTCGGCCTGAGAGTGGGGGGGTTAGGCTAGTGTTTTTTTTTTTGAACACGGGGGTTTAGGCTAGTGAGTGTGAGCTTTGTAGTCTTTTGTTTCGGCTGCGGCCCATTTTGCTTTTTTACTTCTGGAACTTTGTGGTACTTGATGCACCGGTCGCACCATAAGGATGGCTGCGGCGGATACATCCCCTTTGATTAAAGTGGTCGACACAATAAGCGCTAGCGAGCAGTGCTGGGAAGCTTCCAAGCGATGTTTTGTGAAGGTTCCACGCTGTTTTTTCTTCTTATTTTTATGTGTTTTTCCTATCTTTTTCATGAGTTTCTTTTTAAAATCTTTGTTTTTCTTTTGTTTCTTTTAAATACATGCCGACTGCACACATTTAATATACACATTTAGCATTTTTAGATACACGTTGAACTATTTGTAAATACATGTTCCATTTATCCGAATACATGTTGAACCTCTGAAAAATGTACACAAATTTGATAAAATTTCCATGCATTCTGAATTTGTTTTAACAATTTATATTCTCTGTGATAAAAAAAGCGATAATTAAACTGAAAGTGTCCATTATTTTAAAAAATATTCGCAAAAGATAAAAGATTGTGAAATTCAAATATATTCATGAATTTGGTAGGTTTCTGCCCAATTGGTTTGCAGTTTGTGGAGATTTCGGTAGGTTTTATTGTTCTTTCGCATTTTAACTCCTTTTTGTCTTTTCCCTTGTCATAGCTATATTTTGGAAAGACACCCAAAGGCGTCTTATAACCGGAAATGCTATATCTCACCTCATGTGAGATGAAAGAAGCACTCGCATCTATCATACTGGGTCGCTTCCCAGTAGCAGAAGAGGTGCACCAGCCTGAATGGTTATGTCATGTTTTGTTTTGGAACCTTCTGTGTGTTTTCAGAAAGTTTTGTCATGTTTTTTTTCCTTTTCTATGACTTCTCTACTGGTTTATTGGTCTTTTTATCTTTTTCTTTTATGTTCGTTATTTATTTTTATTTTTAGCCTTTTTTCTTTTCCTTTTTCTCATTTTTATTCCTTTTGAAATGCATGTTGGCAGGTTTATAAATAAATGTCAACATTTTCCAGATACACATAAAAATTTTCAAATAGACATTGAATATTTGTCCCAATACACATCAATAATTTGTTACACGAGAATCGAACATTTTATAAAACACAAGGTGAACATTTTTCAAAAACATCATGAACATATTTTTCAACATATGAACATCTTTTGAATGGTACAATATTTTTAAAAATTATGTCAACTTTGTTTCATTTCATTAACATGTTTTCGAAAGAGTGAACATTTTTAAAATGTTGTGAACAATTTTCTGATGGTGTGGACATTTTTAGAAATTGCACAAATAACTGATTACATTTTCATGAACATTTTAAAACAAATATCATGAACATATTTTGAAACGTCTGAAGATTTTCTAAATGGCATGGGTATTGTATTTATATAAATTGTAAGGACATTTTTATAGAACGGCGCAAACAAATAAGCTTTGCATGATCATGTAGTTGACATCATATTTGTGGCAAAGCCATCGTTCATACACTACTAGGAAAAACCTTATACACAGAACTTTAGCAGTAGCACGTGTTAAAAAAGCACGCTGGTGCTAAGTAGCAGTAGCGCGCTAATGTAAACGACGCTACAGATACAGTTGTAGCAGTAGCGCGCCTGAAGATAAAAGCGCTACTACTAAAATTCCCACGGCTTAGCCGATAGACTACATATAGTAGTAGCGATCTACTTCGAACCGCGCTACCGCTACTTGCTTTGTAGCAACGCGTTTACGCTGAAAAGCGGTACTGCTAAAAGAAATAAAATTAAATGGAAAGCAAATAGAAAAGTAAATGAAAATGAAAGAAATAGAAAAAAGTGAAAGGAAAAAAATAAAATCTAAAGAAAAATAAATGAAAAAGGGGAAAAAAGAGAAAGGAATAGCAGTAGCACGGATCGAGGAACGCGCTATAGCTAGCTTAGCAGTAGCGCACTTCCAGGAACGCGCTACTGCTACTTCTGACTTAACCGCGTGGTTCGTTCTTCCCCACGGCCACTTCCCCCAAATCCAACTCCTCCGCTGTCGCCGCCGTCGTCGCCCGTCGGTCGCCGCGCGCTCTCCCGTCTCTCTCCGCACACCCTCGACGCTGCCCCCGACCCTGGATTCGACGTCGCCCCCGACCCCGACCTCGACGCCGCCCTCCGCCGCGCGTCCGAGCCTCGACCCCGACTTCGACGCCGCCTGCCCCTCCCTCGCCATAGGCACCTGAGGTGAGCACACCTGCTCCTCCCCCTCCCCTACCTCTGCCTAGGGTTCTTCAAATTTTAGTTGCATCAAATTAGTTAGGGTTCATGTATGGGTGGAAACGAATCGGATGCGGATGTTATCGGATACGGATGCGGCTCGGATGTTTTCTTAGATGATGAATAAACACTATTGTAATGCATAATAAAACAAGTAAAATTTAACCACTTATTTCACTTTTAAGTTTGATAATTGGAATATTCGCTACCACTTTCCACCCCTAGGTTCATCAAATTAGATGGTAATTAGGGCAATAGTTCCTAGATACTAATTAGTTAGTAAGAACTAGGTACTAATTTGGTACTAGTTTATTTTTATTTATAGTAAGTTTATTTTTAGTAAGAACTATTTGAATTAATAGAACTAGTTGAACATGTCACAGTTGTTGTTATTTTTTTAGTTAAAGCAATTTTTCCCGCATCGACGTCGACGATGCCTATCCCGCATCCTCGTCGTCAACTCGGCGGAGGACACCTGCTTGACCAGATGGGCCATGTCCGGGACTGGGCTCCGCCGGGCTGGTACTGGGAGGCGCTACCTACCGGGGGGCGCAGCTTGCTGAGGAGCCAGCCCATCATTGACCCGAACCTTCTTTGGTGGCGGTCGCGTGGGCCAGTGATGGTGCAGAGGCTTGAGGACCCCGCGGAGGTGGTACGTCACCGTGTCAGCGAGGAGGACGCGCACGTCCGTCGCTACGTGTTTGCGTTGGAGCACAGGTTCTCCAATACCTAGCAGGTTCTCCAGAGATCTCACTAGAGCTATGATCCTGTGATGGTTCCTTCTCTTTGGGTGTCCACCGACCGCGTCGATATGCGTCGTGTGCTAGGGTTTTAGTTGTATTAGTGATGTTATATGTATGATACTATTCGAGATGTATTAGTGATAATATTCGGCGATGTACGGACGCATGAGATGATTTACTTTTGCTTATTGAATGCATGCCAATTTGAATACTTATTTATTTTATGATTTGGTTTTGCTTATTGAATACTCATGTCAATATGAGTCCTATAAGATATTTTGAAATGTATATCTTGTGTTGCTCAAATAGGATATGTGCTTGCCCAAGTGGCCGGTCATGTTTGCAGGTTACACCTCCGAGTGGCCTATGTTTTGCCAAAGTGTTGATTCATTTCCGTTCCGGCAAATTTCAAGCGCTCGATATGTCCTATTTTAGCAAAGATCATGCCGGATTTTTCCGTGAATTTTGGCATGACTTGTGCCAGAATATGTAGGAAATATCGAGTGCCCCGGATTTGTGTGTTGAGTATCCTGGTAGTTGCCTTCGATCGATTTTTAATTAATGTTTCAACTATGAACATAGGAAATGTCTGACGACGAAAAGGATTTCGGTATTTGCGAATACTGCGAAGACGAGCGCGACCTGTGCGACAGAATCTTCCTAGATGATGATAGGCGCTTCAGCATCAAGCTGGACGAGAACTTCGAAGTGGATACAGTAAGTCACAATGACAAGTCTTTTTTTGTAATTAAGCATGACAACTGCTTCATTTTCTTCAACTTATAATTTAATTTTTTTTACTATTCTACTAGCGTATCCCCTGCCATGCAAGAGTTTTTGTCTTGGATAAGATATGTTTCAGTCCTATGAAAACTACTATGGAGATAAAGAGAGTTTATTTGAAGATCAAGCATGGTTATACTTTCCACGCAAAATTATACAACGCAGACACCTACACCTATTTTGAATGCAAAACTTGGCAAGCACTATGCAAGACTTATGCATTTGAGCCTGATATGGTTATCACCTTTGATATTCGTCCAGAAGATGATATTGAAGGTAATATCGACATCTGGGTCGATGTGCAGACGCCTCCAGTTATACCATTATGTGAGTTTCTCAACCATATTTATGTCTTCGATATATATTATTCAAAAATAGTTGACAACTAATTTCTATTGACAGCTTATTTCCATTCAAGCAAACATGTCCGGCGCTTGGTAGACATGACCGTCCACTGTCCCGGGGCTGAACTAAACTGTGAGGAGATATATCATTTTGTTTCATGGCTTGAGGATCTTCATACTGTCAAGACAAATTATTTTCCTGGACTTAAAAATCTTAGTACTCAAAACGTGCGACCAATAGTGTTCGTATTGAACTACGGTCACATCTATTTAGGAAAGATGGTAAAATGTTTACTATTTATCCTCAGTACATCTTTTGCATACATTATTTTTAAGCTAAACTTCATTGCTAAGTATGTTAATATACGATGTTCTTCAACAGGGACTCCCGATGAATGTTGTGCCTCATTGGATCGAGACTAAAGGTCGCATGAGAATGGTTAGCCTACGGCCAAGATATCCTACAATGCACTTTAGTGCATTCAGGATTTCTAAAAGCGAGGAATGCTTAATAATGAAAGACTGGAGCAAAATTGTGAACGATCGTAGAGAAGTACTAGGGGGCAGCAATCAGAAGCGCAGCCCACGATTAGGAGACAGGTTTATCTGCATGCTCCAACATGATGAAGCAGGAGTGCTACACATGTTTTATGCTATTTTACCTGAGAGAGAGCAGCAGGAGTGATTAGCTAGCTAGAAATGAGTTATGATGATTAAATAGCTAGTGTTGGTGGTAATGACTATGATGATTATTATTAGCTAGTGTTGGTGGTGATTAGATAGCTACCGCAGCTAGTGTTGGTGGTGATTAGCTAGCTATAATGAGTTTAAAGATGATGATGTATGCTACACTATGACTATGATGATTAAATAGCTACTGTTGGTGGTAATGACTATGATGATGATTAAATAGCTTGTGTTGGCGGATTAGATTCAAGTGGAGGCAACATGTGGTGCACATCGAAAATACTACTAGTCCAAACTAGATCAAGTTTGGATTAGTAGTATACTTTTGACATGCACCACATGTTGCCTCCACTTGAACCTAATCCACCTTCATTTGACACACTGTTATGGACATATTGATATAACAACCTCATAATTGGTATAGTACCAAAATCTGTAGATGGGGTATAAATACACTAAAAATAAAAAAATGAGAAAAAGAATACTAGTAGCGACGGAGAGTAAACACGCTACTACTAGCTATATTAGCAGTAGCGCGGGAGTGAACAAACGTTGCGGCTGTATGTCTTAGCAGTAGCGCGTGTCGCACGCGCTACTGCTAAGGAATAGCTGTAGCATCTTACTAGTAGCACGGTGTCCCGCGCTACTAGTGGGCATTAAACCCGCGCTACTACTAGGGTTTTCCCTAGTAGTGATAATTCTTTCATACATGTCACTCTTGATTCATTGCACATCCCGGTACCCCGCCGGAGGCATTCACATAGAGTCATATTTTGTTCTAGTATCGAGTTGTAATTTTTGAGTTGTAAGTAAATAAAAGTATGATGATTTTCATTATTAGAGCATTGTCACATGTGAGGAAAGGATGATGGAGACTATGATTTCCCCACAAGTCGGGATGAGGCTATGGACGAAAAAAAGAAAGAAAAGAAAGAAAAGAAAAAAAGAAAAGAAAAAGAAAGGAAAGAAAAAGAAAGAAAAAAAGAGAGAAAAGGAGAGAAGGGACAATGTTACTATCCTTTTACCACACTTGTGCTTCAAAGTAGCACCATGATTTTCATGATAGAGAGTCTCCTATGTTGTCACTTTCATATACTAGTGGGATTTTCATTATAGAACTTGGCTTGTATATTCCAACGATGGGCTTCCTCAAATTGCCCTAGGTCTTCATGAGCAAGCAAGTTGGATGCACACCCACTTAGTTTATTTTGTTGAGCTTTCATAAACTTATAGCTCTAGTGTATCCGTTGCATGGCAATCCCTACTCACTCACATTGATATCTATTGATGGGCATCTCCATAGCCCGTTGATACACCTAGTTGATGTGAGACTATCTCCTTCTTTTGTCTTCTCCACAACCACCGTCTATTTCACCTATAGTGCTATATCCATGGCTCACGCTCATGTATTGCGTGAAAGTTGAAAAAGTTTGAGAACATCAAAAGTATGAAACAATTGCTTGGCTTGTCATCGGGGTTGTGCATGATTTGAATATTTTGTGTGATGAAGATGGAGCATAGCCAGACTATATGATTTTGTAGGGATAGTTTTCTTTGGCCATGTTATTTTGAGAAGACATGATTGCTTTATTAGTATGCTTGAAGTATTATTGTTTTTATGTCAATATTAAACTTTTGTTTTGAATCTTATGGATCTGAACATTCATGCCACAATAAATAAAATTACATGGATAAATATGTTAGGTAGCATACCACATCAAAAATTCTGTTTTTATCATTTACCTACTTGAGGACGAGCAGGAATTAAGCTTGGGGATGCTTGATACGTCTCCAACGCATCGATAACTTTTTATTGTTCCATGCTATTATATTATCTATCTTGGATGTTTTATATACATTTATATGCTATTTTATATGATTTTGGGGACTAACCTATTAACCTAGAGCGCAGTGCCAGTTTCTGTTTTTTCCTTGTTTTTTGGTTTCGCAGAAAAGGAATATCAAACGGAGTCCAATTGAGCTGAACTTTTCGGAGATTGTTTTTGGACCAAAAGAAGCCCACAGAGTATCGGAGATGGACCAAAGGATCCCCGAGGCCACCACAAGGGTGGAGGGCAGGCCCACCCCCTAGGGCGCGCCCCAACCTTGTGGCTACCTCTTGGGTCCCCCTGACTTGTTCCCGACACCAACACCTCTTATATATCTCCAAACTTCCAGAACAGAACCTAGATCGGGAGTTCTGCCGCCGCAAGCCTCTGTAGCCACCAAAAACCAATCGGGACCCTGTTCCGGCACCCTGCCGGAGGGGGAAACCATCACCGATGGCCATCTTCATCATCCCAGTGGTCTCCATGAGGAGGAGGGAGTAGTTCACCCTCGGGGCTGAGGGTATGTACCAGTAGCTATGTGTTTGATCTCTCTCTCGTGTTCTTGATTTGACACGATCTTGATGTACCGCGAGCTTTGCTATTATAGTTAGATATTATGATGTTTCTCCCCCTCTACCTTCTTGTAATGGATTGAGTTTTCCCTTTGAATTTATCTTATTGGATTGAGTCTTTAAGGATTTGAGAACACTTGCTGTATGTCTTGCACGTGCTTATCTGTGGTGACAATGGGATATTCACGTGATCTACTTGATGTATGTTTTGGTGATCAACTTGCGGGTTTTGTGACCTTGTGAACTTATGCATAGGGGTACACGTTTTCGTCTTGACTCTCTGGTAGAAACTTTGGGGCACTCTTTGAAGTTCTTTGTGTTGGTTTGAATAGATGAATCTGAGATTGTGTGATGCATATCGTATTATCAAACCCACGGATACTTGTGGTGACATTGGAGTATCTAGGTGACATTAGGGTTTTGGTTGATGTGTGTCTTAAGGTGTTATTTTAGTACGAACTCTAGGGCTGTTTATGGCACTTATAGGAATAGCCCAATAGATCGATCAGAAAGAATAACTTTGAGGTGGTTTTGTACCCTACAATAATCTCTTCGTTTGTTCTCCGCTATTAGTGACTTTGGAGTGACTCTTTGTTGCACGTTGAGGGATTGGTATATAATCTAATTATGTTATCATTGTTGAGAGAACTTGCACTAGTGAAAGTATGAACCCTAGGCCTTGTTTCGAAGCATTGCAATACCGTTTTTACTCACTTTCGTTACGAGTTACCTTGCTGTTTTTATAATTTCATATTACAAAAACCTATATATACCATCCATATTGCACTCGTATCACCATCTCTTCGCTGAACTAGGGCACCTATACAATTTACCATTGTATTGGGTGTGTTGGGGACACAAGAGACTCTTTGTTATTTGGTTGCAGGGTTGTTTGAGAGAGACCATCTTCATCCTACGCCTCCCACGGATTGATAAACCTTAGGTCATCCACTTGAGGGAAATTTGCTACTGTCCTACAAAACTCTGCGCTTGGAGGCCCAACACGAGTCTACAAGAAGAAGGTTGCGTAGTAGACATCAGTTTGCAAGAATGAAACTAGATGTACTTAGAGAGAATAAAACTACTAGTAATTTGCAAGATAATAAAGTTAGGTGTTTAGTAGGAAGCTTTTTGTCACAAGAAAGTTATTTGTCCCTAGGCAATCGATAACTAGACTGGTAATCATTATTGTAATTTTATATGAGGGAGAGGCATAAGCTAACATACTTTCTCTACTTGGATCATATGCACTTATGATTGGAACTCTAGCAAGCATCCACAACTACTAAAGATCATTAAGGTAAACCCAACCATAGCATTAAAGTATCAGGTCCTCTTTACTCCCATACACAACACGCACTTACTTGGGTTTGTGCTTCTGTCACTCACTCCACCCACCATAAGCGAATCATGAACATATTGCAATACCCTACAGCGGGGATCCCTCACACTTGCGCGACACGGAGAGCACCACTGGACAACACCAATAATAAAACATACAACTCAAACCAATCACGATCATCAATCAACCCCATAGGACAAAACAGATCTACTCGAACATCATAGGATAGCCATACATATTGGGAAGTAATATATAGTGTTGAGCACCATGTTTAAGTAGAGATTACAACGGGTAGAAGAGGTGTTACACCGCTGCATAGAGGGGGAGAGAGTTTGTGTGGACGACGGCGAACTTGTTGGTGTAGACCGACGTCACGATGATGGCCCCGGCGGCGTTCCGGCTCCACCGGGAGTGAGGGGAGAGAGCCCCCCTCCTTATTCTTCTTCCTTGGCCTCCCCCTAGATGGGAGGAGGGTTTCCCCTCTAGTCCTTGGCCTTCATGGAGGCGGAGGGGCGAGAGCCCCTCCGAGATTGGATCCCTCTCTATGTTTTCCTTCTGTTTCTGCATTCTATTTTTTGGCCTTTTACCGTTTCTTAAATTCCCGGAGATCTGTAACTTCGATTGTGCTGAAATTTTAACACGATTTTTATCCAGATATTATCTTTCTTGCGGCGAAAGGAAGACACCAACCGCCTTATAGGGGCCCCACAAGCCTCTTGGTCGCGCCCAGGGTAGGGGGGCGCGCCCCTCGATCTTATGGGCCCCTCGGGCATCGTCTCACGTTGATTCTTTTTCCCAAAAATCACACATATTCCAAAATAAATCTCCTTAAATTTTTAATGCAATTGAACTTTGCTTGGTATGAATATTCTGCGAAACAAAAACATGCAGCAAACAAGAATGTCACTGAGCACTGGATCAATATGTTAGTCCCGAAAATAATATAAAAAATTGCCAAAAGTATGTAAAAGTTGTACAATATTGGCATGAAACAATAAAAAATTATAGATACGACGGAGACGTATCATAGAGCAACTCATGTCAAATCTGGATTATCTACCTATGAATGTTCGTTATAGAAATCTAACATAAACATTAAACATGAATAGTTCAGACACACGGATTCAGAGAGAACAAGTGACTCAACAGGTGTGCAAAATAGACACACATCATGCAAGGAATCAACGCCCATCAAAGTGCACGATCCAACCCTTCTTCCGCGTATGGGCTTTACCCCGAATGAGCTCAAATCCCTGACCATCATCTTCCGGGCGGCACGAGCCCCAGCCACCTCCTCCCCTACTGTCAAAATCGAATTTGAACAAACAGACAAGAAAATGCTCAATTTTTGAAATACAACTAGTCTTTTTGTGCATGACCGAAAGAAAAAATATATTATAAGCAAATAATCGAGGTGCTGGACAACTATAAACTACTCCCTCAGTCCCAAAATTCTTGTCTTAGATTTGTCTAAATATGGATGTATGGACGTGTGACATCCTGATTTTTGGCCCTTTCTTTTTCTTTTGTTTTTCTGAGGTTTTTGCTTGAGTTTTCTTTTTTCCGTGGCTTTGTGGTCTGGAAACTGAAGAAGATGTCCTCTTCTTTGTTTCCAGAGTGGCTTGTCATTCCCAAATCCTTCCCTAGACCCTGTCAATTTCATCCTATCCCAAATCCCAATATTCTTTTTATTGGGAATATTCCTTTTCTATTAAAGGAATAACTCAAATTGCCCTAGGATGTGAAGCAACCTTTATTTCCATCACTCCTAAAATTCCCAAATAATTCTCATCAATTGTTTGGGTCATATCTTTCTCAAATATGGCAAAATATTTCATTTGTCATGTTTATCATCATGCTCAAATAATTCATTTCCTATTCTGCCCTAAATGGCACCTTGTGAAGCAAGTGCTATTTTCCTTTTCCCAATTGACCTCAAACTCCTTGGACACCTTTTCCTGTCCATATCGTTGCCACATGCCAAAATGCAACCTCATTTGCCTAGTAATTATTTATTTATGATTTTCCAAAGTTTCTATCCAGAAAGAAGCTTTGTGAAGGAGGTGCAAGCTAGGCATATCCAAATGAGTTTCCATTTTGCATGATCCCTCATATCATCATATAATAGCCCTCCACCAAAGTAGAGCTCATGCCATGCCTCCATGTGAGCTCATATTCAATTCTTTGATTCTGTCCAAAATTTCAGTTTGTGAAGCAAGTATATTTTATCTTGCTCCATTATGGCTGCCAATTTTTCTAGGCCTTCTATTATCCATATAACCTACCTCCACCCATTTTGGGCATGGTTCATCAAGCCATTATTCCTCTAGAAGTTTTGCAAGTTTCTGTCCAAAGGAGATGTTTGTGAAGCAAGTACCTGTTTGGCTTGGCCAATTGGTATGAGACTTTTTGAGCATCTTCATAGGACCAAATGACTCTGCCTTGCCCAATTTGAGCTCAATTTGACACTCCATGTGAGTGCACCTTCGTGATCAAGTTTCTGGATCAGATTATGCAGTTGCAAAGCAAGTGCATTAAATCTTGGTCCATTTCCTGCCAAACTCCCTAGTATGGTAGTTCTTCCTAAGCTAATCACCCCGGACAACTCGTTTGCCTCTAATGTCTAATCTCACCTCAGTTGATCACTGTTTCATGATCAAGTTTACTGCAGTAAACTTCAGAGCTCACTTACCATTTAACCAGAGCACTTTTAACCGAACTACCACCTCAGTTGCAACCTCCCCAGGAAGGACAAACCCCCAGACATCGTTTGGCCGACCGTGTGCCACTGTGTGCACCAATGCACGCGGTGATCACGAGTTTTGGCATGCAATGCGCACGCTCTGCTGGCGTTGGCCGCGTCCAGAGCGTCTTTTTGCTCGGGCCCCTCTTCTACTCGGCATCTCAGCGAGCACGGGCATGTCCCCTAGCTTCCTCTCGTCGTCTCCGTTCTCCTGGACCCCTCTCCCCCTCCGTCCGCTTCCTCACCGACGCAAGCCGCCGCGCACCCATGGAGGAACAATGGCGGTTTTGGCTAGGAGCTCGCCGTCTTCTTCCTCTCTGCGCTCCCTTGGCCGCCTCTTCCCCGTGAGCACTCCCTCATGTTCCCTCTAGTCGCCTGCCTCCGAGCTCATGCGCGCGCACACGCGTCCGCGGCGCCGGCCACGCGTCCGCAGCGACGACAGCTCGGCACCTCACCCCGCGCCTATATATAGGCCTTCCCCTAGCCTTTCGAGCACACCAGCAGCCTCCCCGCGCTCCACTACCCCTCCCCAGCCTCTCATTCGAGCTCGAGGTCCTCTCTGTGTCCACCATCGCCACCATGGCCGCCGCGGTGCTCCGCCTAAATTCCAGCGAGCCGCGCCTCCTCTCCCCGTTCCAACACCTCAAGAGCACTCCTATCCTCCCCGTAGTTCGCCCCACCCCCTCTCCCTTCGCCGGAGACGGCCACAACGCCAAGAACCACCGCCGCCCGAAGCTCTCTGCCCTCCTCATGGCGCCACCCCTCCCCTCCATCTTGCTCCTCCCCAGCGCTGTCCAACCCTCTGGATGGATGCGCCGCTCCTCCCTGAGCACGCCGGTGGGAAGAACGCCGCGAGAGGTGGCCGGAGCCGCCGGTGGTCGTCGTCGGGGCGGCCGGCCTCGCCTCTGTTTTGCGCCCGCGTCGGAGGGAAGAAGAGGAGGAGCAGGAGGAAGGAGTTGACTGGGCGGGTGAACCCGCGGCCCCACCAGTCAGTGACCCGGGGGTTGACCCCGCTAACGCTGACGTGGCAAGTGGAGACGTATTCAACCGTGTGCGTTTTCATCTGCAGAAAGCGTATCCCATGAAGTGTGCTTCCTCTTTGGGTAAGCGTATTTCATTTGTTCTTCGGGCGTAAATGCGCTTTCCTCTCTCGAAAGCGTATTTCCCGAAATCTGCTTCTGCCTTATCCACTCAGGGGCTTGTTTGTGATGACATTTTTGCAGATTAGTCCCTGAACTTCCTCACCTCACAACTTTTTACTCGTAACTCCAAATGAGGTGATTCCAAAGCCCATTTCTTCGTCTCGTCGAGCCTGTTCTGTTGGTAACACTTTCTCCATGTGTTAACATTCTGAAAATGATCATTTTGCCCTTGCACGTAAACAGCCCCTTTGAAAGAGCTGTATATCGACTAGAGGGGGGGTGAATAGGCGATTTTTATGGAAGTGTTCAAAACATGGAAGTTTTGAAGACAAACGATAGAACCGATCCTATTTATATGCAGCGGAAGGTAGACTACACTAGACAAGCCATAGTCAAATATTCAATGAAGTGAAAGCATGAAGACTAATAGCAGCTAGGCAGTATGGATCAGGATGGAAGATAGTATGAAGCCAGTCAGAACAAGTAGTCACACAGTGAAGTCAAACAGATAAGGCAAGCAGGCAATGACTTCACGAGGACAAACAGTAAGTAAAGAGAACGAAGGGATAGAACCAGTAGCTTGGGGAAGATAGTGATTTGTTCGACCAGTTCCAGTTGCTGTGACAACTGTACGTCTGGTTAGGGAGGCTGAGATTTAACTCAGAAGACCGCGTCTTCACCTTATTCCCCTTGAGCTAGGGACACCCAGTCCTCACCCAATCACTCTGGTAAGTCTTCAAGGTAGACTTCCAAACCTTCACAGACTTCGTTCACCGGCGATCCACAATGACTCTTGGATGCTCAGAACGCGATGCCTAACCGGCTGGAGGATTCACAGTCCTCAAGTGTAACAAGTCTTCAGATCACGCGGACAGAAAGACTTCAGTGATGCCTAACACTCTTTGGCTCTGGGTATTTGGGCTTTGTCCTCGCAAGGATCTCTCTCTCAAATGCTTCGGAGGTGGGTTGCTCTCAAACGACAAAAGCCGTGCACTAACTCTAAGCAGCCACCAATTTATCGTGTAGGGGGTGGGCTATTTATAGCCACAAGGCAACCCGACCTGATTTGTCCGAAATGACCCTGGGTCACTAAGGAACTGACACGTGTTCCAACGGTCAGATTTCAAACAAACGCGACAACTTACTTGGGATACAAGTAAAGCTGACTCATCCAGCTCTGGATAAGATTTGCTCTCATTGTCTTTGCTCGAAGACATAGGATTTGGTTGAGCATCACTTCAGTCACTCTGACTTTGTTCACTTGGACCCCACTTAACAGTACAGTGGTTCCTATGACTCAACGAAGAAGAAAAGGAAACAACAAAGCGACTAAGTCTTCGCGCTCCACAGTCTTCACGCAATGTCTTCTCTAGTCATAGTCTTCAATATGAATACCTTCATATACCACCATTGTCGTCAATGTCTTCATACATTTTTAGGGGTCATCTCCGGTAGGTAAACCGAATCAATGAGGGACTACTACCTGTGTTATCCTGCAATTCTCACAAACACATTAGTCCCTCAACCAGGTTTGTCGTCAATACTCCAAAACCAACTAGGGGTGGCACTAGATGCACTTACAATCTCCCCCTTTTTGGTGATTGATGACAAACTGGTTGAAGTTTTCAACGGGGATAAAAGTATGTGAAATTGTAAAGGATAAAGGTATTGTCTTCATAAGTAGCAAAAGGCTCCCCCTGAAGATGTGCATATAAATAATTTGCTTTTGGAATGCAAATGCACATGGCAGGTTGTACTTGTGGAGATCCTCTTCAACTTCTGAAGACAATTCATCATGCATAATTTGATATGAAGAATATAATGATATGCATAATGAGAAATGGACGTCTGCAGAATGACTAAGTGCGGAATTTATCGTCGCACATGCGGAATTTATCATCGCATCACAGAATACCAGAAAACGTAGCAGACGACCATCAAGTTTTAAGTGTTCAACTCAAAGATCCAAATGTATCAAAAGCGAGAGTTGTAATCACTAGGCAAAATATAAAGCACCCGCCCATATGGACCCGCTTGAAGACTATCAACTCATATGCTTCTCCCCCTTTTGTCAGTAATGACCAAAAAGGTTTGAAGACATAGAGCCTCTACTCGTCCCTAGAAGGAGTAGGTGAAGATGCAGGGTCGGCGTTGGTGTTTGGCGGTGCAGAAGTACTTGGAGCAGTGTCGACATTGGTATTTGGTGGTGTAGAAGTACTTGGAGCAGTGTCGACACGCGCTGAAGGAGGAGGTGATGAGGTAGCATCATCTTGATCATCGATCACTCTGGCATTCACCGTTGCAGCGGAGGAGGAATAATCAGAGTCTTCAAGAGACGGAGTTCAACGCAGGACAGCATTCCTTGGAGGAGTGGAGTCAAACTTGAATCTCTCAGTGAAGCCATCGTCTTGAAGATCTGCTTCAGCACTTAGCAAGGTCAAACTCTTCCATGATCTCCGACATGTCTCATGAGTAACAAAGGCATTCTTGGTGGCAAGATTGCGAATGCGATTGACATCCACCAAGAGGCTTTGCATCTGGCGCTTAAGCCAGAAGTGATGCTTGTCTTGTTTCTGATGCAGTGCCACAAGAAGTTCTCGGTCATTCAGAACACGAGAACGCTTCCGAGGTCTTTGGGCAATGGTGCTCTCAGTAGCTTCAGTCTGTGCACGGTGAGGTAAGCAAGTATTTCCAGCCAAAGGATAAATACGAGTGACGGCCTGAACTCCTTCAATGGGCTGAGTGAAGCTTTGCCGATCAACGTTGTGAAGATAAACAGGCTCTTTGGCTGGCTCTGGGTATATGGCTTCAACTGACATATCAACCTCTGGCAACAATATCAGATGGTTGCGAGTAGAAGGCTGATAGTCAACAGCAGAATGAAGCTTGATAAGTCGCATGACCCAAGGAGCGTAGAACTTGAGTCCAAAGAGATCAGAGCCGGATGCAGCTAACTGTCTGATAAAGTAGTCTTGAGCGTTGAAGCTGATGCCATTGAAGATATAAAAGACCAAAGTCTTCATTGTTCCTTCAAGTTTGGCTGATGAAGAATGTCCCTTGACAGGCCATAGAGTTCGCCTGATGATATGATAGATAGTGCGGGGCAGATACTCGAGGTCTTCGACAAAGAAATCCTTTGGGTAATCAGCATCGCGTGGCAAGGGCTTCATCATGCTTAGCATTTGGCTCATGTTGGGCTCTGGCTTCTGAAAGATACTCTCCAAAGCATCGCGGTGAAGCTGACAACCAGGTTCGTATAATTCTCCTGGAGTGGGCAGGCCAGTTAGCTCAATGATGTCAAAGCCTTTGGCTTCATGATGGACATTTCCTGTCATCCACTCAAGGACCCATGTCTTCGGATCCCTGTTGTAGCCGCGTATGTGGAGGGTAGCATAGAATTGCAGCAGAAGCTCTTCATTCCAATGTTCCTTGTCAGTTACAAAGTTCAGCAGCCCAGCATCACGGAAACAGTCAAGGGCTTCTTCAAGGCATGGCAGTCCAGCAATGGCTTCGCAGTCAAGACGCATATGAGGAAAGATGCACCCTTGATCATAGAGTACACATGAATAATAATTGCGCTGTTGATAGCTCCAGAACCGATCTGATGAAATCCTTGGCCTAGAATAGGGGTTCTTGGCACTATCGAAGAAAGTGTTGTGCGCAATGAAGCCATTGGCATTGAAGGACCCTGGTGAAGTGGCAGTACCTGGAAACCTGGGCAATCTTGGCTTCGGCTTCTGGACCTGTGGCCTGTGCTGAACATGATAGTCAAACTGAGGACCAACAGCAGGAGGAGGGACCAGAATAGGCCATCTGACAGTGACCAGCTGACCATAGTTGTATGCTTGCTCAATAGTGTGTGGCCTGGGAGGCGGTACAGGAGCAGTAACAATGGCAGTGGTAGTGGCAGTGACTTCAGGCTGCAGATTTGCATCAGGTGCAGCATTGACTTCAGGTGCTATCTCTTCGGGTACCACGTTAACTTCAGGCGCCACATTAGCTTCAGCCATGACAACGTCATTAGCTTCAGTGTTGGTGTTGGTGGCCGCCTCAGTATGTGTAACCTCCACTTCAGGAGCTGGAGGGTCGGACACGTTCTCCTCGAGAACAACTTGGTTTGTTGGGGGTGTAGCAACACGTGCTTCTTCTTCTCTTGGTTCTTCTTCATCGGCTGATGCAACCGGAATATCTTCAGCCGTTTTGGCTTCAGACTCAGGGATGTTCGCAGCAGGAGAGGCTTCAGGAAAGACTTGGCGTGAGACAGATTGGCGCTCTTCTCCTTCTGGAACACTTGATGGATAGACTTGAGGCCTTGGTCCTTTGCGAAGCCTGCGGAATGATGGCGACGCTTGTGGAGACGGAGTTGGTAGGGCCAGAAAGTCTTCATCTTCAAGCACCGGACTGGTGACTTGAGTTGGGGGAGTTACTGGTGCTTCTGCTTGACGGGGGGAGTATTGTGGGTGATCAGCCCATGAATCATCCTGAGCAATTGGCGTCAAAGGACGACCAATGCTGATGAGTTTGCTGTTCGTGAGAACAGGCGATGATACCACATTGTGTTCAATATGAGGAAGGACTTCATCATCTTCAACATTGTCGTGGTGACCAATGTCTTCAGCTGCGGTGGGGTCAACAGCTGGAATGTCTTCAGGAGCCTCTGTGGTAGCAGGCTCATGAACAATCAGGAGACGTTCTTGTTGAGAAGAGGCAGGACGAGCAACAGAAATCGGTTCGACAACGAGGGGCTCTGTGGGAGCAGCCCGATTTTTCTTGGTCTTGCGCTTCTTGGTGGGTGGAGCATCATCGGTGGTGTTCTTGGGTTTGCGCTTTCGGGCTTCAGCTTCGGCGGCCCTTGTCTTCTTGAGTTCTGAAGCAACTGTGGGGACCTTAGGCTTCGAGCCTGTCATGCTGGCAGGGAAGACAATGTGAGGTTCTTCCTGCCGAGATGCTTCAGCTGGGGCCACAGTTGACTTCTTCTTCTTGGCAGCCATCTTGGGGTCGATGCCAGGACGCCCAAGGGCCTTGCGCTTCTCAGCTTCATTATAAGCTCATTATAAGCTTGAACACACTTGGCAGCCAAAACCTTCATGCGCTCACGAGAACCTTTGGCTTCATCACGTTTCTTATGAAACGCTTCCTTGAGTTCATGCATCATGACTTGGAAGTTCTGGACATCTTTGACGCTGAGCTTGGCCATGTGCTTCTTGAATTGAGCCTTTTCAAAGTCAATCTTATGCTTCAGTTCAACAATTTTCTGAGCAAGTGCCAGCTCAGAAGCAATGGCACCATGGAAGGAGACGTTGAGGCCAATGGGAAGTTGCAGACCATCAAAGCTGAGATTGGGGGTGTCAAACCACTCATCAATGAACTTGTTCAGTACTTCCACATCAAAGAGAGGCAAGTCATTGAAGATTTCATCTTCTTGCTTTCTCTTTATCAACTGCTCAAGAGCGTCATCAGCAAGATCGTCGTCACTTGACAAATCAATGGTGTCATTCTCATTCCTCAGAACAGCAGCAGGAGTCAGAGCTTGACCAGAACTCTTGACCATTTTCTGTTGGGGCTTCTCTTTCCTCTTCTCAGACTTGGAGATGCGTGAGAGATCTTCAGATTGCACACTTGGTGCTGGAGGTGCAGTGGCCAGAGGCTTCGCTCGCGAAGCTTTTGGAGCAGCAGGTCTCGAAGCCTTTGGTCTCTTTTGCTTTTGTGGCTTCGGTGGAGCAGGAGCTTCATCAGAATCAGCTTCATCTCCAGACTGATCCACCACTGCCCCTTGAACCCTTATATGAGTGATGAGACCTTCTAAGTTGTAGAAGGGCCCAACGACATTGGGTTCAGCATTACGGGTGCCATCAGCCCGAGGAGCAGATGGACCGGGGTTGAAGTCGAGTCCAAATGCTTTCTTGTTCTTCACGGCTGAGTCCTTGGCAAATTTGTAGTTGCGCTTGAACAGATTGTCTTTGCGACACCAGAGCAAAGAAGATGGGTCGGCATTTGCAGGCTGTGGTCCACGGACCATGCAAGGGTAGAAACCTTGTTCAATGGCTTCAGCCCTGGACCTGGGTGGAAGATTTTTGTACAAAATGGCTCCCCATGGTCGCTTGATGGCATTCTTCTCGGCATACTCCTGGGTCACGAACCTGTACTTGTACCACTGTCCTGCCCAATATCTTCGAATCCATTGGATTCGGGTTTTTCTCTGATTATAGTCCTCCTCTGGATCAGTCTTGTACAACTCATAGAGATCAGGAGGCAAGTCTCTTGAGGTATTCCCACGGCGCTGCCTGCCACCCTTCCGAGCTGATTTCTCTGTAGCCATGAGGTTCAAACTAAAAGGCTTCAATACAGTCAAAGGCTTCCGTCTGCTGGTCAGACAGGAACTGGCTTCGGGAGAGTTAATGTGACGCTGTAAGAATTCTGCAAATGAATGCAGACTATGAGAACCAAGGGATTCTCCCACGGACATGTACCTGTGACAGCATTAGAGATACGAGGGAAGGGGAAGAGGTCATATGCATTCTCAGAAGATTTCGAAGATAAATCAGTTTAGAAGACATTGACCTCATAGCGCGAAGACATTCAATTATATGTTGAGAGTTGGTTCCAGATTTGTACGAATCCAAGAATAAGTACAAGTGAGGAATCTAACTATGTGTGAAGCATAAGTGAATATACTAGGCAAAGTATGAGATGCAGACATGATAGATCCAAATATGTGGAGGCAGAAACCACTTTTGGTAGAAAGGATGAATCTATCGGATCAAAAATACGGTAAAAAGAGGGTTTTAATTTACCACACGATGAACTGCTAGACGAAGAAGAAGTGGAGGCCGGGCAGTTCGATCTTCCGTGCCCTAACTTGGCGACGGAGGACACCTACGGTGGCGGCGAAGAGGTCGATGTTCGCGGCCGGCGTGAAGACGGCGTCGACGAGGTCGCGGCAGCTAAGCGCTTCGTCGCCGGCGTCGTCGAGAGCTAGCGGTGGCGCTAGGGTTTGTCGAGGTGGAGAGGTGGTAGAAGTGTTTTGACCGCGATGGGACGGGCATTTATAAGGAAAGGGGACGGCACAGCGCAATTACGCAGGTGCCCCTGGCGGTTCACATCTGAGGGACACGTGGCGGACATGCAACACATAGAGAGTTGTTCCATGTTCCCACGCACGCCTGGACTGTCGGGGTGGTCGTTCCGGCTTCTCCGGGTTTCAGGCAATAAGGATTGAGCATTAAAAGCAAATTTAATGTTTGTCTCTGTATCTTCTGCTGACAAGGACGCAGAGAAGACATTCAACGGTTCCAACAGAATGCATATGATTTGGATAGATAGAATTTGAGGTAGAAAGCATAGAGAGGTTAGGGTCCGATCACATTCACTTAGTTCAAAAGATTCAAATAAGAAGACATAGCTATAAGTGAATGCTGTAGAGGACAGAACACAAGTCTATATATATATCTAAGTAAGATCAAATTGACAATGTGAAGACAAACATGAAGATAAATCAAATACGAAGACATAGCAAATGTAACGCCGCGAGGAAAACACTTCAAACAGAAGATTTTGGTGGTGGCGTTACCCACCGTATAGGAAGTATTAGACCCAGACACGGCGCACAATTATCGTGGCGCTCCGAAGTCAAATTCCGCATTAATGTATTCACACTCAGAATGTAAGTCTTCATTGATTGAAGATATACTTTACTTCGTGCGTTGCACATCTAAGTCATCAACATGCATAAGTGTGAGGATGTGTGCCTGATTACAGGACATTCGAGGATTCCAAGATATTTAGCTCACACCGCAACTTGCAAAACCTTTTCTCATCCAAGGGCTTTGTGAAGATATCTGCCAGCTGCTCTTCAGTGTTGACGTGTATGATATCAATATCTTCCTTCATGACATGATCTCTGAGAAGGTGATGACGAATTTCAATGTGCTTTGTCTTCGAGTGCTGAACTGGGTTGTTGGCAATCTTGATAGCGCTTTCATTGTCGCAGTAGAGTGGCACATGCTTCAGATGGACACCATAGTCCTTGAGAGTTTGCTTCATCCAGAGAAGCTGAGCGCAGCAAGATCCAGCAGCAATGTATTCAGATTCAGCAGTGGAGAGTGATACACAGTTTTGCTTCTTTGAAGACCAACAGACAAGCGATCGTCCCAGAAAGTGACATGTGCCTGATGTAGACTTGCGATCAACTTTGTCACCAGCATAATCAGCATCTGAGAATCCAACTAGATCAAACTCTGAGCCCTTTGGATACCATAATCCTAGTGTTGGGGTGTAAGCCAAATATCGAAGAATTCGCTTCACAGCTAAGTGATGCGATTCCTTTGGTGCCGCTTGGAATTGAGCACACATGCAAACACTAAGCATAATATCTGGCCTAGATGCACATAAATAAAGTAAAGAACCAATCATGGAGCGGTATACCATTTGATCGAAATCTTTACCATTGGTGTCGGGACTCAGATGACTTTTAGTTGGCATTGGCGTCGTGTATCCTTTGCAGTCTTGCATTCCAAACTTCTTCAGGCAATCTTTGAGGTATTTCTCTTGAGATATGAAGATGTCGTTGCTTTGCTGACGAATTTGAAGACCAAGGAAGAACTTCAGCTCACCCATCATGGACATCTGATATTGCTCTTGCATCATGTGACCAAACTCATCACTGTATCTTTTGTCAGTGCAGCCGAAGATAATGTCATCCACATAAATTTGGCACACAAATAGTTCACCATCATATGTCTTCGTGAAGAGTGTGGGATCCAGGGAACCAGGTTTGAAGCCTTTGCTCTTCAGGAAGTCCTTGAGTGTGTCATACCAAGCGCGAGGGGCTTGTTTGAGGCCATACAATGCCTTGTTGAGCTTGTATACCATATCAGGATGTTTTGGATCTTCAAAGCCAGGTGGTTGTGCAACATACACTTCTTCTTCAATCTTGCCATTGAGAAAAGCACTCTTAACATCCATTTGATACAGAAGGATGTTGTGATGATTTGCATAGGCTAGCAGTATGCGAATAGCTTCAAGCCTAGCCACAGGAGCAAATGTTTCATCGAAGTCAATCCCTTCAATTTGAGTGTATCCTTGAGGAACGAGACGAGCTTTGTTTCTGACAACTTGACCATGCTCATCTTGTTTGTTGTGATATATCCATTTTGTGCCTATTATGTTGTGCTTGCGGGGGTCAAGACGCTTGACAAGTTCCCATACATTGTTCAGCTCAAACTGTTGAAGCTCTTCTTGCATAGCTTGAGTCCATTCAGGTTCCATGAAAGCTTCAACAACTTTCTTGGGTTTAGATATTGAGACAAATGCAAAGTGCCCACAGAAATTTGCTAGTTGTGTTGCTCTTGAACGAGTGAGTGGACCAGGTGCATTGATGTTGTCAATTATCTTCTCAACTTGTACTTCATTTGCAACACGAGGATGAACTGGATGAAGATTTTGCTCTTGCTGGTCATTGTCATCATTTGGAGGATTGTCTTCAGGCTGAGCATTGTCTTCAGGTTGATTGGGAGCAGAAATGATAAGTTCCTCTTCAGGCTGTGCTTCAGACGGCATGATTTCACCTGTCCCCATTAGCTTGATAGATTCACTGGGTGGAGCTTCATCCAGCACATTTGGCTGGTGCTCTCTTTGTAGCCGTTCGTCTCATCAAACCGCACATCTACGGTTTCAACCACTTTATAAAGGAAGAGGTTGAAGACTCTGTAGGAGTGCGAGTCATTTCCGTAACCGAGCATGAAGCCTTCATGTGCTTTTGGTGCAAATTTTGATTTGTGATGTGGATCCTTGATCCAGCACCTAGCTCCAAATACCCTGAAGTAACTAACATTTGGCTTCTTGCCAGTGAGGAGTTCATAGGAAGTTTTCTTCAGAAGCTTGTGAAGATAAACACGGTTGATGACATGGCATGCTGTATCAATTGCTTCAGGCCAGAACTTTCTTGGTGTCTTGTATTCATCGAGCATCGTTCGATCCATCTCAATGAGGGTTCTGTTCTTGCGCTCCACGATGCCATTCTGTTGTGGTGTGTACGGAGCTGAGAACTCATGAGTGATTCCCATTGTATCCAGATAAAGATCGTATTCTTGAACTCAGTGCCGTTGTCACTTCTGATATGCTTGATCTTGACGCCATAGTTGTTCATGGCACGGTTGGCGAAGCGTTTGAAGACATCCTGCACTTCAGTCTTGTAGAGAATTATGTGCACCCATGTGTATCTTGAATAATCATCAACAATGACGAAGCCATAGAGAGAAGCTGTAGTAGTGAGAGTAGAGTAGTGAGTAGGGCCAAATAAGTCCATGTGTAGCAGCTCGAAGGGTTGGGATGTCGTCATGATAGTCTTCGAGGGATGCTTGGCCCTAGTCATCTTCCCAGCTTCGCAGGCACCGCACAGATGATCTTTCTTGAACTTGACGCCCTCGATGCCTACGACGTGCTTCTTCTTTGCGAGAGTGTGCAAGTTCCTCATGCCGGCATGTCCTAGCCTCCGATGCCAGAGCCAGCACTCTGAAGCTTTTGCTAAAAGACATACGGCCATCTGTGGTCCTGCTGAGAAATCTACCATATACAGATCATCTTTCCGATATCCTTCAAAGACTAGAGACTTGTCAGATTCCATTAGTACAAGGCAACGATATTTTCCAAATATCACAATCATATTTAAGTCACAAAGCATTGAGACAGACATTAAGTTGAAACCAAGGGATTCAACAAGCATGACTTTATCCATGTGCTGATCCTTTGAGATTGCAACTCTACCTAGACCCAATACCTTGCTTTTACCAGTATCAGCAAATGTGATGTGACTCTTGTCAGATGGACGTAAGGTTGAGTCCATGAGAAGACTTCGATCACCAGTCATATGATTAGTGCATCCACTGTCCATAATCCATTCTGAAGTCTTTGGTGTCATACCCTACAGTGTAGTTAGGGGGATAGGCTTCACGAAGAGAATTGTGAAGCATAAACATTTGACGAGCAAGCAGATTATGAAAGCTTAGATCTAAGTTGGGACTGATAGGATGATTGGCAAGCGATTCAAGAACAAAATACATAGTAAGACCATTTAGGCATTTGATCTTGCACCCTACAAGTTGTTTTAGGTCCCCAGCAATAGCATCAGACGCCTTTGATTTTCGGCTGGAGACCTTTCCCTGCAAGAGAAAGTTAATTCTTCTTAACCACCCACATCTTCAGGGGTGGCTTAGAAGCAATGAGTCTAAGTGCAGCATCTGAGAATTTCGGCTTTGGAGCCCTAGAAAATAGCCTTGCAGGAGGAGAATAATACTCATAAGAATAAGCAGAAAAGTTCTTTGTTCTATGAACATAGCGGTTTGAAGAAACATGCTCATATTCAGGTGTCTGAGTATAATTTCCCTGCAAAACATTGGCGTTAGGGTGACTCAGGTGAGTCCTCTGTCTGTATGAAGCCTTAGGACCGTATGAAGCTTTTGGACTGGGGTTTGTCTTCTTCCCAGGTGGTGTCATGATGACATTCACAGGAAGATTCTCAAGACAACTTTTGGGAACCCAGATCTTCTTCATAGGTGGCCCATTCCTGCAGTTAGTACCAATATACCTGGCAAACACTTCACCATTCTGATTCTTAAATAGTTTATAGTTTGCATCAAAGGATTCATCAATGATAATAGGATTAGCACGAGTGAAGCCAGATAAGGTAAACGGATCCACTGAAGGTTCCTTTGCAGCAACCCATGTGGTTTTGGGGTACTGCTCAGGCTTCCAGTAAGAACCATCAACATTCATTTTCCTCTCGAACCCAACACCCTCTTTCCTAGGGTTTCGGTTCAGAATCTGCTTTTTGAGGACATCACATAATGTCTGATTCCCTTTGAGGCTGTTGTACATCCCTGTTCCAAGCAAAGTCTTCAACCTAGCATTTTCATCAGCAATAGTAGTGGTATCCTCAGCAGAGGGGTTAGTTACCACATCAGCAGTTGAAGATATTGCGACAGTAGGAGCAGTAGAACATTCAGCAACAGATGTAGCGTTATCACGCTCAATGCATTTTAGACATGGTGGTTAAAATCCTTCCTGAGCGGAGCTGATCTGTTGAGCGCGGAGTGACTCATTCTCCTTTTGAAGATCTTCATGAGCCGCTTTCAATTTCTCAAGTTCTTGCTTCCTTTGAAGATAATCGTAGGAAAGCTTTTCATGAGTTTTTGAGAGTGATTCATGACGACTTTCAAGTTCCTCGTACTTAACATGAAGATTTTTTATGTCTTCAATTAAGGACTGAGATCGGGTCATTTCCGCGTCCAACAGGTCATCGCTTTTGTCTAACAGTTTTTGAATATGTTCCATAGCTTTCTGTTGTTCAGTGGCAATTTTAGCAAGTGTTTTGTAGCTAGGTTTAGATTCACAATCAGAGTCATCTTCACTGGATGTTTGAAAGTAAGCATCGCGTGATTTTACCTTGGCACCGCGTGCCATGAAGCAGTAGGTGGGAGCGGAGTCGTCGTTGTCATTAGCATCAGTGTTGGTGATGGAGCCATTGTCTTCAGTGTTGAAGATGGACTTGGCAACGTAAGCTGTGGCTAGAGCCAGACTTGCAACACCAGAATCGGACTCCTCCTCAGACTCCCCCTCCGCTTCCTCTGAAGCAGACTCCTCCTCTAAATCCATCTCCTTGCCAACAAACGCACGAGACTTGCCAAATGAATTCTTCTTGTGTGATGAAGACTTCGATGAAGACTTGGAAGACGAGTTTGAGGATTTCTTCTTTTTCTTGTCATCAGAATCATATTCCTTGCTCTTCTTCTTCTTCTTCTTCTTCTTCTTCTTCTTCTTCTCATTGTCCCATTGAGGACACTCAGAGATGTAGTGACCAGGTTTCTTGCACTTGTGGCATGTTCTCTTCTTGTGGTCATGGGTAGAAGCTTCATCATTTCTTGAGGTGGATCTTGAAGACTTTCTGAAGCCTTTCTTCTTAGTGAATTTATGGAACTTCTTCACAAGCATAGCAAGCTCCTTTCCAATGTCTTCAGGATCACCAGAACTGCAGTCAGATTCTTCTTCAGATGAGGAAACAACCTTTGCCTTCAAAGCTCGAGTTCGACCATAGTTGGGACCATAGATGTCTTGTTTCTCAGATAGCTGAAACTCATGTGTGTTGAGCCTCTCAAGTATGTCAGACGGATCGAGAGTCTTGAAGTCAGGGCATTCTTGAATCATCAGGGCAAGGGTGTCAAATGAGTTGTCAAGTGATCTCAGGAGTGTCTTGACGATTTCATGCTTGGTGATCTCAGTGGCGCCAAGTGCCTGAAGCTCATTTGTGATGTCAGTGAGGCGATCGAATGTGAGCTGGACGTTTTCATTGTCGTGTCTCTTGAAGCGGTTGAAGAGGTTGCGAAGGACACTGATCCTCTGATCTCTCTGAGTTGAGAAGCCTTCGTTGACCTTGGAGAGCCAGTCCCAGACCAGCTTCGACGTTTCTAGAGCACTCACACGACCATACTGTCCTTTGGTCAGATGACCATAGATGATGTTCTTGGCAGTAGAATCCAGTTGAACGAACTTCTTGACATCAGTAGGGGTGACACCTTCACCGGTCTTGGGAATGCCGTTCTTGACGACATACCAGAGGTCCACATCAATGGCTTCAAGGTGCATGCGCATCTTGTTCTTCCAGTAGGGGTATTCAGTGCCATCAAAGACGGGGCACGCAGCGGAGACTTTGATTATCCCTGCAGTCGACATAGCTAAAACTCCAGGTGGTTAAACCGAATCACACAGAACAAGGGAGTACCTTGCTCTGATACCAATTGAAAGAGCTGTATATCGACTAGAGGGGGGGTGAATAGGCGATTTTTATGAAAGTCTTCAAAACATGGAAGTTTCAAAGACAAACGATAGAACCGATCCTATTTATATGCAGCGGAAGGTAGACTACACTAGACAAGCCATAGTCAAATATTCAATGAAGTGAAACCATGAAGACTAATAGCAGCTAGGCAGTATGGATCAGGATGGAAGATAGTATGAAGCCAGTCAGAACAAGTAGTCACACAGTGAAGTCAAACAGATAAGGCAAGCAGGCAATGACTTCACGAGGACAAACAGTAAGTAAAGAGAAGGAAGGGATAGAACCAGTAGCTTGGGGAAGATAGTGATTTGTTCGACCAGTTCCAGTTGCTGTGACAACTGTACGTCTGGTTAGGGAGGCTGAGATTTAACTCAGAAGACCACATCTTCACCTTATTCCCCTTGAGCTAGGGACACCCAATCCTCGCCCAATCACTCTGGTAAGTCTTCAAGGTAGACTTCCAAACCTTCACAGACTTCATTCACCGGCGATCCACAATGACTCTTGGATGCTCAGAACGCAACGCCTAACCGGCTGGAGGATTCACAGTCCTTAAGTGTAACAAGTCTTTAGATCACGCAGACAGAAAGACTTCAGTGATGCCTAACACTCTTTGGCTCTGGGTGTTTGGGCTTTGTCCTCGCAAGGATCTCTCTCAAATGCTTCGGAGGTGGGTTGCTCTCAAACGACAAAAGCCATGCACTAACTCTGAGCAGCCACCAATTTATGGTGCAAGGGGTGGGCTATTTATAGCCACAAGGCAACCCGACCTGATTTGTCCGAAATGACCCTGGGTCACTAAGGAACCGACACGTCTTCCAACGGTCAGATTTCAAACACACGCGACAACTTTACTTGGGCTACAAGTAAAGCTGACTCATCCAACTCTGGATAAGATTTGCTCTCATTGTCTTCGCTCGAAGACATAGGATTTGGTTGAGCATCACTTCAGTCACTCAGACTTTGTTCACTTGGACCCCACTTAACAGTACGGTGGTTCCTATGACTCAACAAAGAAGAAAAGGAAACAATGAAACGACTAAGTCTTCGCGCTCCACAGTCTTCACGCAATGTCTTCTCTAGTCATAGTCTTCAATATGAATACCTTCATATACCACCATTGTCGTCAATGTCTTCATACATTTTTAGGGGTCATCTCCGGTAGGTAAACCGAATCAATGAGGGACTACTACCTGTGTTATCCTGCAATTCTCACAAACACATTAGTCCCTCAACCAGGTTTGTCGTCAATACTCTAAAACCAACTAGGGGTGGCACTAGATGCACTTACACCCTCCGGGAGAGAACTGTTTCCGGCAAATCTTTTTGCGGCTTCACCGCACTTATTCCCGGTGCCTTCTTCACCCCCAGGCAAGCCACAATACCCACTTGCATGATAGTCATGCAGTAGCCATGGTTTTCAACTTGAATATTTAATAAATGTTTGCTTGTTTAAAATATGGTTATTGTTGTTCCGGTGCCGCTTAGAGTTTCATGTTCACTCTCGTGTTATGTTGTATTGCACCTGGTTATCTTGTACTAGTTGCTAGTTTTCCTTTCATATGCTTATGCTTGCTAGTAGTACATGTTGATGTTGGTGATGGCCTTCGGTGCATGACTATCGTCTGTTCCGAGCGCCGTCATTATGCATGTCCCATTGCATCCAGTTGGTTAAATGATTGCATGGTAGCATTGTTGATATTTCTTGCATGATATTTATTGTTGATGATAGTGGTCATGCTATGTCTCGAAGAAGTATTTACTTGTGATGTTCATGCTAGTCAGTATGCCATGCTCAGTTGGATAAGATTCATTGTGGATATGGTGGATGGATATGTTGATATCATGTTCATGCATTGTAATTGCATCATGTTATTTTATCATGGCTCAACATATTGCATTCAAGTTTAACCGGATTAAATTGAACTTGAACAACTGTTGGTTGAGTCATGGTGCCACCATATCGAGCTGACCAATGCAACCACACTTACCTTTATGGGAAGGTCCTAACTGGGTCTATTGTCGTGCCTCTCGCCGATGCCTCCAACGAGGGAAGGTTATGGGTGTGCGGTACCCTGGCCCGATAAGCAGACATAACCTTGTGTGCATGTAGTTGGATGATAAGCGCTTTTGGTCCCTGTTTGGGACGGGCCACGACGGTGGCCGTTGTGCCTTTGGTAGGCACGGGGCCACCCAGGACTTAGCCCAAAGGGGAGTTGGTCGGAGTGGCCGGGAGAGTGTCATGGCAGTAGATCGGTTTTGTCAGAACGCCGTTGGTCCACCCAAATGGGAGTGCGAGGCCATGGGTTCCGTGGTGTGGGTACAGTGTACTAACCTCTGCAGAGTGTATATTAAATCTATCGATAGCCGCGCCCGTGGATAAGGGCCCAGTTCGTGTCGGTCACACTGTGAGGCAGCAGTAATAATAATAATGTGTTTAATAACAACCCCGGTTCATTGAGGAGATAAGTTGGTTGTGATCGCCGGAAAGATCACCGTTTGGTTACGAGGTAACCCGTTGAACCAAGTGTGGTTCCGTTTGTGATCCGTGAGTGATCACCGTGGTATCTAGGATACCGAGTTGTTGGATATTCGTGATGTTGTGCGAAAATCATGGGTAAAGATCAAGCTCCTTGTGGTCATTTAATGATTACTGCGGTATTGTTTATACCAAGCTTGATTTGATCCTAAGATGATCGTGTGATGTCCGAGGATGGTAAGTGATGCATGTGATGGGTACGAGGTAGCCCGGGCAGAATAAGTGGTGCATATAGTGTCATCATGTTGCATGCTAGTATCGTCAGATTTATACGCTCATATTGTTCTAGCTGTATCATATTGTTGACGCCATGTTATCCTGATGACCTCATGAATATTTCCTGCTTAACCTGTAATTGCCATGCTGTTGTTTGTCTTGAATGCTTCTAGTTATTGTGAGCTTGTAAGTACATTCAATGTACTGACCTGGCGTGTCATGCCAGTTTGCAGGTCGTGCCTGGATTGCTTGCTTGTTTGGTGTTGTTCCTGTGTTCGCGAGCTAGGATAAGCGTTCCAGCCAGAGTCCCTGCGGAGTGGAGTTCACCGCCGTCGTTGTTGTTCCGCTGCTAGAAGTTTTTCCGCTGCTTCGAGTTGTTCTGCTGCTTGCATAGAGCAACTGAGGATGGCGTAGTGTCGCCGTGCCGATGTTATTCATTGTAATATCGGAGACCTTGTATTCATATTCGTGTAATAATAGAAAGCTGGTTTGTTCTATGCTAAGTAGTGTCGTATTCCAGAAGACTTCTCCTTGATCTCTGGGCTGGAATACGGGGCGTTCCGGTTTCTCTGAGCCGGGGTGCCACAGGACGGAGGGAGTATATACTAGCAAATCAAGAATAAATATTATAAAAAATAAGTTGTGACCAACAATCACTCCATTAGTATGATTGGTTAACAGAAGTATGCAGCACCATGCAGCCTTAGCTTTTGCCCATTTGGACCAATCATGTGAATGTTGATCATGATTTGATTAGTGGAAACCTACTTTCAAGTGTGTAGCTTTTCTACCAACAAGAATACCAGAATAAAGATGGAAGTCAAATGTCCTGATTATATATATCCATCTCAAAACCATCGAACAACACATTGATTTGCATTAAGGGGAGGATCCTGGTTGGCTCCATCACGGCAGTTTGGAAGATGTCCGTGCTACTTCGGCTCATGACTCACATGCAGTACTAACATACAGAAAAGTCAAAGCAACCAAAAAATGCATCTGATTACTGCTCAAGAAATATATCAACTGGACTTTGATACCAAGGGCTGTTTTATCAGATAATAGGTCACAATAGGCACCACTTCGATATGATCCGCATTCGATGTGGTAGCTACGAGTATTAGTAATCGATACACACGTACTGTATAGGCTAGTATTTAAAAACTCAGGCGCGAGAAAAGCAAGGGCAAGAGCAAACTGGGCAATCCACGTGACCAGTACCTCTGGTCCCAACTCGATGTTGACACCCAACGCCTCAAGCACATCGGTAGTGCTGCATGCCGACGAGCTCATATGGAACGTGCTGAAACATGAGACCATGTGACTATGTGATGGATTCTGTTAGAAGGGAGAGAGAGGATTGGTGGAATAGTTGTTGTATTGCTTGAGCCTCGTGGGGATATATATAGGAGTACATGGCTAACTTGGAGTACAAGACAAGCCGGGACATATCCTAGTCTATCTCATATTTCCTAACTAAACATAATACTCAACACCCCCCCGCGGTCACAACAGTAGCGACGCAGACGGTGAGACTGGAGAAGAATCCGAAGGCAAGCCGACGGACACCCTCCCACAATCGTAAGGGTCGATGCATCGCGGAGTCGTGGCTGGAGTGGCAACCGACGAGGTTGTTCAAGCAAGGCGGTATCCCTTTGTGCCGTTTGTCGAGGTAGCCAGGAGCGCAGGTGGTGTAAGCGTAGTCGAGGTAGCCGTACGAAGAGCGCCGTGGTCGGTGTCGAGTCGGGGGTCGCCGGTGTCTAGGTAGTCGTCGTGGAGCCGCGGAAGAAGAGCAGCGGCGGCTAGAGAAAGAGCGCGGCGACGATGCTCGAAGGAGGCGAAAATGAACCCGGCAGCGTGACGAAGACCGACGCGGACGGCGATGTTCCCACGCTAAGGGAGGCGGCGCGACGCATATCACGTGGAAGTCAACGCGCGTGGACGGCGGTGGACTGCGGGCTGCAGCGTTACGACCTGAAGGGGCGACGCAACGATGGCTGGCAGGTCAGGGCGACGGCGGGGGATACCTCAAGGCGGTTGCAGGGATTCCATGACACGCTCGCTACGGCCCAACGGGGCGACGCAGCGGCAGCGCGAGGGGTCGGTGCAACCTCGGGGACGGCCTGGAGCGGACGGCCTCGGTACGGCGGTTGACCGCGGGCCACAGCACTACGGCCCGATGGGGCGACGCAGCGGCAGCACGCTGATGACCCACAAGTGTAGGGGATCTATCGTAGTCCTTTCGATAAGAGTGTCGAACCCAACGAGGAACAGAAGGAAATGATAAGCGGGTTTCAGCAAGGTATTCTCTGCAAGCACTGAAATTATCGGTAACAGATAGTTTTGTGATAAAGTAATTTGTAACGGGTAACAAGTAATGAAAGTAAATAAGGTGCAGCAAGATGGCCCAATCCTTTTTGTAGCAAAGGACAAGCCTGGACAAACTCTTATATAAAGGAAAACGCTCCCGAGGACACATTAAAATTATCGTCAAGCTAGTTTTCATCACGCTCATATGATTCGCGTTCGTTACTTTGATAATTTGGTATGTGGGTGGACCGGTGCTTGGGTGTTGTCCTTACTTGGACAAGCATCCCACTTATGATTAACCCCTATTGCAAGCATCCGCAACTACAAAAGAAGTATTAAGGTAAACCTAACCATAGCATGAAACATATGGATCCAAATCAGCCCCTTACGAAGCAACGCATAAACTAGGGTTTAAGCTTCTGTCACTCTAGCAACCCATCATCTACTTATTACTTCACAATGCCTTCCTCTAGGCCCAAACAATGGTGAAGTGTCATGTAGTCGACGTTCACATAACACCACTAGAGGAAAGACAACATACATCTCATCAAAATATCGAATGAATACCAAATTCACATGACTACTTATAGCAAGACTTCTCCCATGTCCTCAGGAACAAACGTAACTACTCACAAATCATATTCATGTTCATAATCAGAGGAGTATTAATATGCATAAAGGATCTGAACATATGAACTTCCACCAAATAAACCAACTAGCATCAACTACAAGGAGTAATCAACACTACTAGCAACCTACAGGTACCAATCTGAGGCTTTGAAACAAAGATTGGATACAAGAGATGAACTAGGGTTTTAGAGGAGATGGTGCTGGTGAAGATGTTGATGGAGATTGACCCCCTCCCGATGAGAGGATCGTTGGTGATGACGATGGCGATGATTTACCCCTCCCGAAGGGAAGTTTCCCCGGCAGAACAGCTCTGCCGGAGCCCTAGATTGGTTCCGCCAAGGTTCCGCCTCGTGGCGGCGGAGTTTCTTCCCGAAAGCTTGCTTATGATTTTTTTCCAGGGTAAAAGACTTCATATAGCAGAAGATGGGCACCGGAGGCCTGCCAGGGGCCCCACGAGGCAGGGGGCGCGCCCAGGGGGTAGGGCGCGCCCCCACCCTCATGGCCAGGGTGTGGGCCCCCTCTGGTAATTTCTTCGCTCAGTATTTTTATTAATTCCAGAAATGACTTCCGTGAAGTTTCAGGAGTTTTGGAGCTGTGCAGAATAGGTCTCTAATATTTGCTCCTTTTCCAGCCCAGAATTCCAGCTGCCGGCATTCTCCCTCTTCATGTAAACCTTGTAAAATAAGAGAGAATAGGCATAAGTATTGTGACATAATGTGTAATAACAACCCATAATGCAATAAATATCGATATAAAAGCATGATGCAAAATGGACGTATCAACTCCCCCAAGCTTAGACCTTGCTTGTCCTCAAGCGAAAGCCGATAACGATAAATATGTCCTCATGTTTAGAGATAGAGGTGTCGATAAAATAAAATACGGACATGAAGGCATCATGATCATTCTTATAACAGCAACATATATATATATATATATATATATATATATATATATATATATTGTCATATGATTTCTTGTGCTCGAGTAATAATCTATTCACAATGTAAAGTATGAATCAGAAACTTCATTGAGAACTAACAAACCATGATCTCGGTCACTGAAGCAGTTGCAATTTATCATAACATCGAAAAGAGGCAATATAAGAGCTTTTCAGCAAGTCCACATACTCAACTATCATTTAGTCTTTCACAATTGCTAACACTCACGCAATACTTATGGGTATGGAGTTTTAATCAGACACAGAGAAAGATAGGGGCTTATAGTGTTGCCTCCCAACCTTTTACCTCACGGGTAATGTCAACAATAATAATTCATAATGACTTACATCCAATTCGATATATATATCAGGATCTTTCCAACACAATGTGCTTGCCAAAGGATAAAATGTAAAAAGGAAAGGTGAAGATCACCATGACTCTTGCATAAGGTAGAGGATAAAAGTGAAAGATAGGCCCTTCGCAGAGGGAAGCAGAGGTTGCCATGTGCTTTTGGGGTTGGATGCACAAAATCTTAATGCAAAAGAACGTCACTTTATATTGCCACTTGTGATATGGACCTTTATTATGCAGTCTGTCGCTTTTATTTCTTCCACATCACAAGATCGTATAAAGCTTATTTTCTCCACACTAATAAATCATACATATTTAGAGAGCAATTTTTATTGCATGCACCGATGACAACTTACTTGAAGGATCTTACTCAATCCATAGGTAGGTATGGTGGACTCTCATGGCAAAACAAGTTTAAGGGATATTCGGAAGCACAAGTAGTATCTCTACTTGGTGCAAAGAATTTTGTCGGATTTCGGGTTCCGGCATACCCTTAAGGTTCGAACTCTGGGGTGCGCGCGGAGATCTCTCCCCTACCGATCTACGTCCGATCTCCTCGTGCGATCTAAGCTGGAAATGATGAACAACACAAGGGACACGAGATTTATACTGGTTCGGGCCACCGTTGTGGTGTAATACCCTACTCCAGTGTGTGGTGTGGTGGATTGCCTCAGGGGCTGATGATGAACAGTACAAGGGAAGAACAGCCTCGCGAGAGGTGTTCTTGAGCTGGTGCGATGAACTGCTTGGGTGAGTTCAATCGTCTCTCTCTCTCTAGATCTAGATCTTATCCCCTTCTCGATCTGCTCGTTCTCTTCTTGGACCTCTCTTTTCTCGATCTCTCCTTCGACCTCCCTTTGTGGTGGCTAGCTCTATTTATAGAGGCCCTAAGCCTCTCCCCAAATAATGAGCGGGAAGGGCGCCAACAATTGGCCATTTTGAAGGGGAACATCTAGTACAAGTTATCCTGACCAAAGGTGGTCTTCGGCTGCCAAAAGCACTGGTGATGACGCCGTCTTGGGCTCCACGATGACCTCCGTCCAGCCGCTCTGCTGGTCTTGGTCTCGTTGCACCGGAATGGTAACCTTTGCCCGATGCCTTGGCCTGTGCTTGCCCCCTTTGCACCAAAGGGGAAACAAGGGCACTGCGCAGGCCGGCGCCCGCCTGGCGCCCGCCTGGTCTCGATCGTCATGGCTTGCGTCACGGGCTCCTCGCGAGGTATCCCTGCCTTGATCTCTCCGCCTTCCTCGCGAGCCGGCCTGATGAGGCTGCCCTTAGGGAAGCTTCCTGTCGTCCGCCCCGCGAGGCTTGGCCCCTCGTGAGGGTCTTGAGCTTGAGCTGATGAAGATGGGCCGCGCTGGGCCCCCACTTGAGCCACGCCGCAGGCCGCATGCAGGCAAGTCTGGGGACCCCCGTTCCCAGAACGCCGACAGTAGCCCCCGGGCCCAAGGCGCGCCCGGGCTTGGCTTAGCAGAGAAGCGAAGGGGCAAGCACGAAGCGCCGCGGGCCCCAAAAGCCTGCGGCCTTGGGCGCCGCATGGCGATTGATTGGACGTGGGCGTCTGCGCTTCCCACGATGCCTCGGCAACTGTCCATCTGACAAAAGAGGTGCCCGGGCCAGACTTACTTGGTTTGTTCTCGTTCATCTCGCCCCAGATCCCCTTTCTCGCTCTCCTTCTTGCTCCCGAAATCCTCCAGATCTATCTCAATCCTTCTCATCCGGCACGCCATGGCGCCTCGCAAGTCTCCGACTGAGGCCTGGTACTCGCCGGCTCTGGATTCCCCGAACCTGTCGGAGAAGAACCTTGCCCTCACACGCTTGATGACGGTGGCGCAGGGCCGCGAGGGGGCGACTGTGCTTAAGGCCGGCTCCGACCAGCCTGAGGGCAAGGGGAGCACCTTCTATCCGTTCTTCGTGAGCGCCATCGTCGCCGGTCTGGTGCCTCCTTTCTCTGAGTTCTTCTTTGCTGTTCTCCGCCGATACAACTTGCAGGCTCTGCATCTCCACCCCAACTCTGTTCTTCTCCTGGCGATTTTTGCCTACTATTGTGAGGCTCACGTTGGGGTAAAGCCCTCGGTGGCCTTGCTGTGCCACTATTTCTTCCTCCGGGTTTCTGGTGCCCATGTCTCCGCATGCGCGAGATTTATCGCATACTCCAACTCCAATGCTATCTCGAAGCCTGGGAATAGGATCGAAGGCTTCCGGAGCAAGTGGGTCATGGTGGATGTCGGGCGTCTTCACCCCCGGCTGGTGTTGCGCATGGGGCAGCCCAAGGCCGTTGACGCGTGGTCCCGTGCGGAGCTCGTCGACTCTCGTGCGAAGGCGGTGCTGAAGAGGATGAACGCGGACCTGAGGCCGAGCAACTTGGGGGCGGCGAAGCTGACCGGGGCCACGCTCCTGAGGGAGTTCTTGGAGCACCGGGTGGCTCCACTCCAGGAGCACCCACTCCCGTTGTGGAGGCTTGGGCAGTGGATGCTGCCTTGCGCCTAAGCTCCGAGGCCCTGGCCGACGAGGATTTGGTCGCGGCACTCCATTCCTTGGTTGGGGAGACGTGGCGATCCCGGCGGGCGCCCCGTCCCCCTGTTCCTTCGTGACGACTGGGAGCAGGTGGTGAGCGCCATGCCCACCTTCAATGGTGACGGGCTGGTGCCTGCGGAGGCTCCCGAGGATCTGGCGGCGCTAGCAACGGTGGATGTGTCCTCCAGCAGCTCCAGCGGGAGTGGAGGGGAAGAAGAGGCGGAGGAGGAAGAGTCCGACTCTGAGGCGACCGGCGAAGAGTCGGAGGAGTCCTTCCCTTGGCTCAAGTCCCAGGCCCTCCGCTCCATGCCGGACGACGACGAGGCCGGCGCCAGGCGAGGAGGGGAGGACTCTTCCTTGGTCACGAGGAAAGGCAGGTCGAGCCTGGTTCCCCCAGGGTCTGCTCTGGTCCCTGGGCGATCTGAGGCCAGCTCCAGCCCACCTGACGTGCCTTCTGCTTCTGGGCCTCCCAAGGCTAACTCCAGCCGCAGGCTCTCGGGCTTCAAGTTTGGCCGGAGGTTGCTTGAGTCCGCAGATGACGCCCAGTAAGTGCTCGATTCGTGCTTCGCTTGATTTCTGCCGCCGAGATTTGACATCTGCATTCTTTTACCAGGTCGGCACCTGCAGCGAAGAGGTTGAGAGGTGCTTCTGCGGCCCTGCTTGGGGAAAATCCATCTGCCAGAGCGACGCCTTCGTCTGCTAGGGGGAGGCGACGAGGCTCGCGCTTCCCCTGCTCGATCGTCTCCACGAGGCCAACTGGGACACCTTGGCGAGGAGTCAGCCCCCGTGGCCCCGCTGACCCTGGAGTCGACTGCGCCTGATGCCGCAGCCAGGGCAGCCAAGGCCCAGGGGGTTCCTTCCTGCCAATCCGTGATTACTCTTCCGTCCTCTCCGCCTGCTCCACTGGTTCCTGCCTCTTCTGCTCCCTCTGCCGCCGTCCTGGACCAGGTCGCCAACGAGCTGAGCCAGCTGCGGGAGGATCTTCTAAGCGCGGACCCTCGCCTAGTGGCCGGGTGTCTGGAGCTGGCTTCTGGCTGGGCTCGTTCTGCCGCCTCCATCCGAGCAGCGCTGAGCCAGGCCATGTCGGCTTCCGATGGGGAGAAACAGGCCGCCAACCAAGCCAAGTCTGCTCGCGATGCTGCCCTGGGCGACGCTGCGACTGCCCGGGGCCGCTGTAAGACATTGGAGGCCAAGCTGCAAGGCCTGCGCGACGAGCTCGCCAAGGAGGTGCGCGGCCGCCAGGAGAAGGAGGAGGAGATGAAGGCTCGGGAGGCTGCCGTCAAGGACCGGCGCGCCAAGCTTGACGACCGCCACAGCCAATTGGAGGCGTTGGAGCAGTCGCTGAAGGCGGAGAAGACCGAGCTGGACGCCAAGGCGAAGATCCTGGTGGAGGACCGGGTGGCCTTCGCGGAGCTGGAGAAGAAGGCTCGCGCCATACTGTAGACGCTTTACGAGAGCGGCCTGGATGGTCCGTTGGCTGGTGCGGAGTACGGCCCCGCCAAGCTGCTCCCCTTCCTGGTCGATGCACTTGAAGATGTCGCAGACGGCCTTGGCCCCACGGTCGAGGCCGAGGCGCGTGCTCTGTCTTCTGCGGCGCTGACGCATGTCCTCAGCCATGTCTACCTGCGTGACCCCAACGTCGACTTCGACAGCCTGCTAGAGCCCATGAGCGGCGACCGTGCCACCGCTGCCGCTGAGGCCGTGAAAGGCCGAGCCGAGGTTTTGCTGGGGAAGTTCCGCTCCGTCAGCGTCTTGCCCGGGCGCGGTGCCGCCGGCTCCGTGGCCTCCGGAGGCGGAGCTGCCCAGCGTGACTCCACCACAGGCGACGACGCCACCAGAGAGTGATCCTTAGCGGCTTCTGTCCTATTTTTATTCTTGCAACATGCATCATGCCTCGCGGAGGCGTTTAAACTTGTGTTTGGCATTGTGAAACAATCTATGGCTTGTAATATTTGCTTTGAATTTCCTGGAATTTGCATTTTCCTCTCCTACTTGCTTGCGCTCTAAGTCGGCAGGGCCCGGCCCCACGCGTACCTCACCCAGCGTTAGCCCCGACCGGAAACCAGGATGGGACTAAGGAGTGAGGGGCTACGTGGCAAGTTAGGCTCCTGAGTCGCGATGCTCAGGAGTCCCCCTTGACGCGCGAGCAACAAGTAGGGAAGGGGGGAGCGAGGAGTGGATTGATCGTTCTGCGTTGGCAGGGCCCGGCCCCGCGCGTACCTCACCCAGCGTTAGCCCTGACCGGAAACCAGGACGGGACTAAGGAGTGAGGGGCTACGTGACCAGTTAGGCTCCTGAGTCGTGATGCTCAGGAGTCCCCCTTGACGCTCAAACGGGTTTCGTACCTTGGCTCCGCTCGGGGAGGGCGCGCGATGACCAGGTCCGAGGGACCTGGCTGGGTGGCGTACGCTCGGGCGAGGCCCGGGCGTAGCCCCCGTGTCCAGCCCCCTCGCGCGGCACTCCCGAGGGGAGGCGTTGCGACGGTGCCGGACACTGAGCTCTGGGCTCCCTGAGGTTGATACGGCCGTGGGCCGCCCTCAGTTGTTTATCACCAGCGCGGAGCATAGCGCTTCCTTATGTGTACGGGCATAGCCGCTCCTCGGCAGTGTCGTCAGCGAGCGCGGAGCATGGTGCTTCCACTGGTACGTGGGAGGGGGCTCCCCTCCGGGAGGAGCCCCCGGGGCGTGTACAGCCCCGCCCTGACACGTGGCCGGCACGGTAGGGCTAGGAGAGGTGTATCTGGGCACCCGTGAGCCAGCGCGGGACTCACGGGGCCCTACCTCGAGGCGGGTTGCGCCTGGCTCTGGGCCTTTATCAATGGTGTGTTCCTGCAGGGTGGTTAGAATACAAATGCTCTACGTCCTCAGGTCCCGGCCCTCGAGCGAGCTCAGCCGCCGCTGGTATGACAGGTCGCGATGCCGTGGGTCAAGGCCAGGGGGTGAGGGCTGGAGAGCCAGTAGGATCCCATGAGTCGCGATGCTCAGGTACCCCCCTTTTAATGTGCAAGCGCTTTGCATGAGAGCGGAAAAGCCCGCGATAAGCAGCAGGTGACAATCATGAAAGAGCGAATTCATTTTAAGTAGATGCAAGAAAAGCAAACGCCGCTGGGTCAGGCCCGAGCAGCTTGGGGATGATGCAGCCCGAGGGCGCCCCCAACAAGGTAGGTAAAGAGCATAAGCAAAATGGATACATGCCGCAGGGACGGACCCACGCGGCCTGGGAATAGTGCGGCCCTGTGGGCGCTCCCAGCTAAAAACAGAACTTTGAAAGATGTCACCTGATGTCGTTGGAGATGAAGTGATGCTGAAGAAACGGGCGACGCGTGGCGAAGACGTCGGTCCTCACGAGCCCCCAGGCCCAGGAGCCTCGGGAGGCTCCGGGGGCACGGTTAGGTCTCCGAGGGCCATCTCCACCTCCGCCAGGACCGCATGGCGCCTGACCTCCTGAGCCTCCAGAATGCTCCTCAGCAGGCGCTGATGAGCGGTGACTGCGTTCGGCAGGCCGAAAGGCATGCGAACGTAGCTGTGAGGCGGTCCCTCGCAGCGCCCCACGCGCGAAGGCCAGAGGCGCTCCTGAGACGCGACTCGGTTGAGACCTGGTACGTCGATGCAGACGCGCAGCCCACCATCCTCGCCTGGATGTGCGGCTACGGCGGGTAAGCGGCGGCTGCCGCGCATGACTCTCGACTCCTGTAGCTCCTGGGTGTTTCTTGCGATGAACTCCTGAGGGTTTGGTCTTCCTTGCCTTGTACCTTCCTGAGGGAATCGTGCCTGGAAGCACCCCTCCAAGTGGTGCCCGAGCGCCTCCCTTGTGACCTTGGCAAAGTCGGTGGCTCTCCAAGAAAGAGCCCCCGAGCCCTGCCTGAGGAGGTCGCCGGGCGCGCCTTCCTATGCGAGAGAGGGTGGCGCTCCCTGATCGGGCGCAGATCCTGACGCAACACCTCCGGAGGCGCCTGCCTTCTGGTGACTTGGGCCAGGCGAAGCCTTCTTCTTCTTTGGAGTCGCCTCGGGAAGCCTTCCGCTCCTGTGATATGGGTCTTCGATTGCTGCGGCTTGGAATGCACGCTCAAGTGAACACACTACGTCCCTTTCTTCACAGGGTACCGTGATGACTCCACCGCTTCCAGGCATCTTGAGGACATTGTAACCATGGTGAGTCACGGCCATGAACTTGGCTAGGGCTGGGTACCCGAGGATGGCGTTGTACGGCAGGCGAATGTGGGCGACGTCGAAGTCGATGAGCTCGGTGCGGTAGTTGTTGCGCTGCCCAAAGGTGACTGGAAGGCGAACTTGCCCTATCGGAACAGTGGAACCATCAGTGACTCCTGAGAAGGGCTTGGTCGGCTGAAGCTGATCGTACGGCACTTGGAGATTGTCGAACGTCTCGACGGACAGGACGTTGAGTCCTGCTCCGCCATTGATGAGGGTCCTGGTGACCTGCACATTGCTGATGACTGGGGAGCAAAGCATTGGGAGGACTCCGGCAGTTGCCGCGCACTTGAGCTGATCCGCTGAGCTGAACGTGATAGCGCACGCAGACCACCTGAGAGGGCGCGTGGCCTCGAGATTGGGGAGGACTGCATTCACCTCGCGAGCAAACTGCTTGAAGCTACGATGTGAAGCTGGGGCCTGCGCGCCACCCAAGATGCAAGCGATTGCGCGCGGCTCCTGGAAGCCCCCAGCCCCCTCGTCTTGATGCTGGTCTTCGTTCCTCCTTGGCGGTGGCGGCAGAGGAGGAAGGCCTGCGTTGCCGTGCGGGCGATCCTCACGAGGCTGATCCCTCCAACCTCCCTCGCGAGGCTGGTCCTGCCAGCGATCCTCGCGAGGTCGGTCACGCCATCGAGGGCCACGGTCTTCCCATCGTCTGCCACCTCTTCCTCCTCCTCGGCCATAGCCCCTGTCGTTGCGCTCGGGGCGTCGACCGATTCGCCCATCTCGCACGGCCTTGAGCTCTTGACATTCATTGGTGTTGTGGGTGTGGAGGTCGTGGTACACGCAGTATCGGCTGCCCTTGGAAGACTCGGGCTGATCCCTGCCTTGCTTGGTGTCTGGTTCTGCTGCAAGCACGGTAGCCCCCTTGCGCTTCACGTCCTTGGCCTTGAGCTTTTTCTCTTCTGTGTCAGCTGTCGGGAGCTCGAGGAGGGAGAGGCGCCCTTCCTCAGCCCTGGCGCACTTGGTCGCCAAGCTGAACAACTCCAGGGATGTGCACAGCTCTTCATGGATTGCCAGCTCCTCCTTCATCTTGATGTCGCGCACGCCATCGGAGAAGGCTGAGATGATGGCTTCTTCAGTTACCCTGTGGATCCTGAGGCGAGCGCTGTTGAAGCACTGGATGTACTTCTGCAGGGTTTCCCCTGGCTGCTACTCGATGCGGCGCAGGTCGCTTACGGCCGGAGGCCGGTCGCGAGTGCCCTGGAAGTTGGCGATGAAGCGGGTGCGCATCTCGTCCCAGGAGGAGATCGTGCCAGGAGCCAGGTTCAGGAGCCAGGTGCAGGCGCCGTCCTTGAGCGCCATGGGAAACCAGTTCGCCATGACCTTTTCGTCTCTGTTGGCGGCTTCGATGCCCAGCTCGTAGAGCTGCAGGAACTCCGCAGGGTCCGCCGTGCCGTCGTAGCGTGGAGGCAGGTCGGGCTTGAACTTGCCTGGCCATGTGACGCCGCGTAGCTCGGGAGTGAAGGCGCGGCAGCTGGCTGTGGTCGCCAGGGCCCGCCCTGGGGGTGGAGCTTGATCTTGACGAGGCGCAGGCGCGGCCAATGCAGGTTGCGCTCGAGCCTGGCGAGGCGGCGCGGGGAGCGCAGGTGCAGCTTCTCAAGGCCGGGGGACTTCTTGGCGGCTTCTTTCTTCGCGTGTGGGCGTCGGGTGTGGCGGATCATGCCGCGGAGGCGCGCACCTTGGTGCCAAGGCACCGTCTTGGGGCTGAGGTGGCGGAGGCACGCCATGAGCCGCATCGCCCGCGGCTGGTTGAGGAGGAGGCAGAGAGTGGGATTGCGCCGGAGATCCCCCTGCAGCGCGGACGAGCTCGGCGACGTGGTCAAGCCACTCCTCGTAGACGTCGTCGACAGGGCCGTAGCGCGGGAGCTCGTTCGCCGCGAGGAGCGTGGCCTGCGCCTCCAAGGGAGCGTGGTACGCGTGGGATGAAGAACCGGCCGGGGCCAGTGACGGAGTGGCGGTGCGGCCGTCCCGCCGAACCGATGGGTGCAGAGACGAGGCCTGCTGCTCGTTCCCCACCGGGCCGGTGGCGGGCGTTGGCGCCAGGCGACGAGGAACGATGAGGGCATCCGCCGACGGGCGCCGTCTGGGCGACGCGGGTGGCGAGAGCGGCCCGGCGCTCGGCGCGAGCCCGACGAGCGTCAGACATCGACACGACGGAAGATCACACGCAAACAGCGGAGGAAAGATTCCGGCACACCCCTACCTGACGCGCCAAATGTCGGATTTCGGGTTCGGGCAGACCCTTAAGGTTCGAACTCTGGGGTGCGCGCGGAGATCTCTCCCCTACCGATCTACGTCTGATCTCCTCGTGCGATCTAAGCTGGAAATGATGAACAACACAAGGGACACGAGATTTATACTGGTTCGGGCCACCATTGTGGTGTAATACCCTACTCCAGTGTGTGGTGTGGTGGATTGCCTCAGGGGCTGATGATGAACAGTACAAGGGAAGAACAGCCTCGCGAGAGGTGTTCTTGAGCTGGTGCGATGAACTGCTTGGGTGAGTTCAATCGTCTCTCTCTCTCTAGATCTAGATCTTATCCCCCTTCTCGATCTGCTCGTTCTCTTCTTGGACCTCTGAAGGAAATATGCCCTAGAGGCAATAATAAAGTATTATTTATTTCCTTATATCATGATAAATGTTTATTATTCATGCTAGAATTGTATTAACCGGAAACATAATACATGTGTGAATACATAGACAAACAGAGTGTCACTAGTATGCCTCTACTTGACTAGCTCGTTAATCAAAGATGGTTATGTTTCCTAGCCATAGAAATGAGTTGTCATTTGATTAACGGGATCACCTCATTAGGAGAACTCATGTCTCCTAAGGTGACGTGAGTCTATGTTTAGGAAATATTTAACGGGATCACCTCATTATGTTTCCTAGCCAAGGTGACGTGAGTCTCGGTCTAGATACATTGACGTCATTCTCCTAATGAGGTGATCCC
>NC_057796.1:492339250-492391536 GCF_018294505.1 Triticum aestivum
GTCAATCACGTCATTCTCCTAATGAGGTGATCCCGTTAATCAAATGACAACTCATGTCTATGGCTAGGAAACATAACCATCTTTGATTAACGAGCTAGTCAAGTAGAGGCATACTAGTGACACTCTCTTTGTCTATGTATTCACACATGTATTATGTTTCCGGTTAATACAATTCTAGCATGAATAATAAACATTTATCATGATATAAGGAAATAAATAATACTTTATTATTGCCTCTAGGGCATATTTCCTTCAGAGGTCCAAGAAGAGAACGAGTAGATCGAGAAGGGGGATAAGATCTAGATCTAGAGAGAGAGAGAGAGATGATTGAACTCACCCAAGCAGTTCATCACACCAGCTCAAGAACACCTCTCGCGAGGCTGTTCTTCCCTTGTAATGTTCATCATCAGCCCCTGAGGCAATCCACCACACCACACACTAGTGTAGGGTATTACACCACAATGGTGGCCCGAACCAGTATAAATCTCGTGTCCCTTGTGTTGTTCATCATTTCCAGCTTAGATCGCACAAGGAGATCGGACGTAGATCGGTAGGGGAGAGATCTCCGCGCGCACCCTAGAGTTCGAACCTTAAGGGTCTGCCCGAACCCGAAATCCGACATTTGGCGCGTCAGGTAGGGGTGCGCCGGAATCTTTCCTCCGCTGTTCGCGTGTGATCTTCCGTCGTGTCGATGTCTGACGCTCGTCGGGCTCGCGCCGAGCGCCGGGCCGCTCTCGCCACCCGCGTCGCCCAGACGGCGCCCGTCGGCGGACGCCCTCATCGTTCCCCATCGCCTGCCGCCAACGCCGCCACCGGCCCGGCGGGGAACGAGCAGCAGGCCTCGTCTCTCCACCCATCGGTTCGGCGGGACGGCCGCACCGCCACTCCGTCACTGACCCCAGCCGGTTCTTCATCCCACGCGTACCGCGCTCCCTTGGAGGCGCGGGCCACGCTCCTCGCGGCGAACGAGCTCCCGCGCTACGGCCCTGTCGACGACGTCTACGAGGAGTGGCTTCACCACGTCGCCAAGCTCGTCCGCGCTGCAGGGGGATCTCCGACGCAATCCCACTCTCTGCCTCCTCCTCAACCAGCCGCGGGCGATGCGGCTCATGGCGTGCCTCCGCCACCTCAGCCCCAAGACGGTTCTTCATAGTTCGTAGGTTCGCCATGATCTAGTAACATGACTTCCAGAACAGGATTACCGTACCACTCTGGTGCGGATCTTGATCCACTTGACCTACGAAGTTCAGTAATAACTTGATCTGAAGTTTCATGATCATTATCATTAACTTCCTCACTAATTGGTGTAGGTGTCGCAGAAACTGATTTCTGCGATGATCTACTTTCCAATAAGGGAGCAGGTACAGTTACCTCATCAAGTTCTACTTTCCTCCCACTCACATCTTTCGAGAGAAACTCCTTCTCTAGAAAGGATCCATTCTTAGCAACGAATATCTTGCCTTCGGATCTGTGATAGAAGGTGTACCCAACAGTCTCCTTTGGGTATCCTATGAAGATACATTTCTCCGATTTAGGTTCGAGCTTATCAGGTTGAAGTTTCTTCACATAAGCATCGCAACCCCAAACTTTAAGATACGACAACTTTGGTTTCTTGCCAAACCATAGTTCAAAAGGCGTCGTCTCAACGGATTTCGATGGTGTCCTATTTAGAGTGAATGCAGCCGTCTCTAAAGCATAACCCCAAAACGATAGCGGTAAATCAGTAAGAGACATCATAAATCGCACCATATCTAATAAAGTACGATTACGACGTTCGGACACACCATTACGCTGTGGTGTTCCGGGTGGTGTGAGTTGCGAAATTATTCCGCATTGTTTCAAATGTAGGCCAAACTCGTAACTCAAATATTCTCCTCCACAATCAGATCGTAGGAATTTTATTTTCTTGTTACGATGGTTTTCAACTTCACTCTGAAATTCTTTGAACTTTTCAAATGTTTCAGACTTATGTTTCATTAAGTAGATATACCCATATCTGCTCAAATCATCTGTGAAGGTGAGAAAATAACGATATCCGCCACGAGCCTCAATATTCATCGGACCACATACATCTGTATGTATGATTTCCAACAAATCTGTTGCTCTCTCCATAGTTCCGGAGAATGGTGTTTTGGTCATCTTGCCCATGAGGCACGGTTCGCAAGTACCAAGTGATTCAAAATCAAGTGATTCCAAAATTCCATTAGTATGGAGTTTCTTCATGCGCTTTACACCGATATGACCCAAACGGCAGTGCCACAAATAAGTTGCACTGTCATTATTAACTCTGCATCTTTTGGCTTCGACATTATGAATATGTGTATCACTACTATCGAGATTCATTAAAAATAGACCACTCTTCAAGGGTGCATGACCATAAAAGATATTATTCATATAAATAGAACAACCATTATTCTCTAATTTAAATGAATAACGTCTCGCATTAAACAAGATCCAGATATAATGTTCATGCTCAACGCTGGCACCAAATAACAATTATTTAGGTCTAAAACTAATCCCGAATGTAGATGTAGAGGTAGCGTGCCGACGGCGATCACATTGACTTTGGAACCATTTCCCACGCGCATCGTCACCTCATCCTTAGCCAATCTTCGCTTAATCCGTAGCCCCTGTTTCGAGTTGCAAATATAGCAACAGAACCAGTATCAAATACCCAGGTGCTACTGCGAGTATTAGTAAGGTACACATCAATAACATGTATATCACATATACCTTTGTTAACCTTGCCATCCTTCTTATCTGCCAAATACTTGGGGCAGTTCCGCTTCCAGTGACCAGTCTGCTTACAGTAGAAGCACTCAGTTTCAGGCTTAGGTCCAGACTTGGATTTCTTCTCCTGAACAGCAACTTGCTTGCTGTTCTTCTTGAAGTTCCTTTTCTTCTTCCCTTTGCCCTTTTTCTTGAAACTAGTGGTTTTACTGACCATCAACACTTGATGCTCCTTTTTGATTTCTACCTCCGCTGCCTTTAGCATTGCGAAGAGCTCGGGAATTGTCTTATCCATCCCTTGCATGTTATAGTTCATCACGAAGCTCTTGTAGCTTGGTGGCAGTGATTGAAGAATTCTGTCAATGACGCAATCATCCGGAAGTTGAACTCCCAGTTGAATCAAGTGATTATTATACCCAGACATTCTGAGTATATGCTCACTAACAGAACTATTCTCTTCCATCTTGCAGCTATAGAACTTATTGGAGACTTCATATCTCTCAATCCAGGCATTTGCTTCAAATATTAACTTCAACACCTGGAACATCTCATATGCTCCATGACGTTCAAAACGTCGTTGAAGGCCCGGTTCTAAGCCGTAAAGCATGGCACACTGAACTATTTTGTAGTCATCAACTTTGCTCTGCCAGACGTTCATAACTTCTGGCGTAGCTCTTGCAGGAGGCCTGGCACCTAGCGGTGCTTCCAGGATGTAATTCTTCTGTGCAGCAATGAGGATAATCCTCAAGTTATGGACCCAGTCCGTGTAATTGCTACAATCATCTTCCAACTTAGCTTTCTCAAGGAACACATTAAAATTCAACGGAACAACAGCACGGGCCATTTATCTACAATTAACATAGACAAGCAAGATACTATCAGGTACTAAGTTCATGATAAATTTAAGTTCAATTAATCATATTACTTAAGAACTCCCACTTAGATAGATATCCCTCTAATCATCTAAGTGATTACGTGATCCAAATCAACTAAACCTTGTCCGATCATCACGTGAGATGGAGTAGTTTCAATGGTGAACATCACTATGTTGATCATATCTACTATATGATTCACGCTCGACCTTTCGGTCTCTGTGTTCCGAGGCCATATCTGCATATGCTAGGCTCGTCAAGTTTAACCTGAGTATTCCGCGTGTGCAACTGTTTTGCACCCGTTGTATTTGAACGTAGAGCCTATCACACCCGATCATCACGTGGTGTCTCAGCACGAAGAACTTTCGCAACGGTGCATACTCAGGGAGAACACTTTTATCTTGAAATTTTAGTGAGAGATCATCTTATAATGCTACCGTCAATCAAAGCAAGATAAGATGCATAAAGGATTAACATCACATGCAATCAATATAAGTGATATGATATGGCCATCATCATCTTGTGCTTGTGATCTCCATCCCCGAAGCAACGTGCTTGTGATCTCCATCTTCGAAGCACCGTTATGATCACCATCGTTACCGGCGCACCGTGTTCGTGATCTCCATCTCCGAAGCACCGTGCCCGTGATCTCCATCTCCGAAGCACCGTCATGATCACCATCGTCACCGGCGCGACACCTTGATCTCCATCGTAGCATCGTTGTCATCTCGCCAACTATTTGCTTTTACGACTATCGCTACCGCTTAGTGATAAAGTAAAACTATTACACGGCGATTGCATCTCATACAATAAAGCGACAACCATATGGCTCCTGCCAGTTGCCGATAACTCGGTTACAAAACATGATCATCTCATACAACAAATTATATCACATCATGTCTTGACCATATCACATCACAACATGCCCTGCAAAAACAAGTTAGACGTCCTCTACTTTGTTGTTGCAAGTTTTACGTGGCTGCTACGGGCTTAGGAAGAACCGTTCTTACCTACGCATCAAAACCACAACGATAGTTTGTCAAGTTGGTGTTGTTTTAACCTTCGCAAGGACCGGGCATAGCCACACTCGGTTCAACTAAAGTGACAGAGAGAGACACCCGCCGGTCACCTTTAAGCAACGAGTGCTCGCAACGGTGAAACCAGTCTCGCGTAAGCGTACGCGTAATGTCAGTCCGGGCCGCTTCATCTCACAATACCGCTGAACCAAAGTATGACATGCTGGTAAGCAGTATGACTTATATCGCCCACAACTCACTTGTGTTCTACTCGTGCATAGCATCAACGCATAAAACCTGGCTCGGATGCCACTGTTGGGGAACGTAGTAATTTCAAAAAAAAATCCTACGCACACGCAAGATCATGGTGATGCATAGCAACGAGAGGGGAGAGTGTTGTCCACGTACCCTCGTAGACCGACAGCGGAAGTGTTATCACAACGCGGTTGATGTAGTCGTACGTCTTCATGATCCGACCGATCAAGTACCGGACGCACGGCACCTCCGAAGTTCTACACACGTTCAGCTCGATGACGTCCCTCAAACTCCGATCCAGCCGAGTGTTGAGGGAGAGTTTCGTCAGCACGACGGCGTGGTGACGATGATGATGTTCCACCGACGCAGGGCTTCGCCTAAGCTCCGCGACGGTATTATCGAGGTGTAATCTGGTGGAGGGGGGCACCGCACACGGCTAAAATATCGTATATCAAGTGTGTCCATGGGGTGCCCCTGCCCCCGTATGTAAAGGAGCAAGGGAGCAGGAGGCCGGCCCTAGGAGGGGGCGCACCAAGTGTGGAGTCCTACTAGGACTCCCTAGTCCTAGTAGGATTCCACCTCCCATATGGAATAGGAAAAGAGGAAGGGAAAAAGAGAAGGAAGGAAGGGGGCGCCCCCCATTCCCTAGTCCAATTCGGACCAGACCAAGGGGAGGGGTGCGGCCACCCTTGAGGCCCTTTTCCTTCTTTCCCGTATGGCCCAATAAGGCCCAATACGTATTCCCGTAACTCTCCGGTACTCCGAAAAATACCCGAATCACTCGGAACCTTTCCGAAGTCCGAATATAGTCGTCCAATATATCGATCTTTATGTCTCGACCATTTCGAGACTCCTCGTCATGTCCCCGATCTCATCCGGGACTCCGAACTCCTTCGGTACATCAACATACATAAACTCATAATAAAACTGTCATTGTAACTTTAAGCGTGCGGACCCTTTGGGTTCGAGAACTATGTAGACATGACCGAGACACCTCTCCGGCCAATAACCAATAGCGGGACCTGGATGCCCATATTGGCTCCCACATATTCTACGAAGATCTTTATCGGTCAGACCGCATAACAACGTACGTTGTTCCCTTTGTCATCGGTATGTTACTTGCCCGAGATTCGATCGTCGGTATCTCGATACCTAGTTCAATCTCGTTACCGGCAAGTCTCTTTACTCGTTCCATAATACATCATCCCGCAACTAAATCATTAGTCACAATGCTTGCAAGGCTTATAGTGATGTGCATTACCGAGTGGGCCCAGAGATACCTCTCCGACAATCAGAGTGACAAATCCTAATCTCGAAATACGCCAACCCAACAAGTACCTTTGGAGACACCTGTAGAGCACCTTTATAATCACCCAGTTACGTTGTGACGTTTGGTAGCACACAAAGTGTTCCTCCGGTAAACGGGAGTTGCATAATCTCATAGTCATAGGAACATGTATAAGTCATGAAGAAAGCAATAGCAACATACTAAACGATCGAGTGCTAGGCTAACGGAATGGGTCAAGTCAATCACGTCATTCTACTAATGAGGTGATCCCGTTAATCAAATGACAACTCATGTCTATGGCTAGGAAACATAACCATCTTTGATTAACGAGCTAGTCAAGTAGAGGCATACTAGTGACACTCTGTTTGTCTATGTATTCACACATGTATTATGTTTCCGGTTAATACAATTCTAGCATGAATAATAAACATTTATCATGATATAAGGAAATATATAATACTTTATTATTGCCTCTAGGGCATATTTCCTTCAGTCGCGCCGGTGATGATGGTGATCATGACGGTGCTTCGGAGATGGAGATCACGAACACGGTGCTTCGGAGATGGAGATCACGAACACGGTGCGCCGGTAACGATGGTGATCATAACGGTGCTTCGAAGATGGAGATCACAAGCACGTTGCTTCGGGGATGGAGATCACAAGCACAAGATGATGATGGCCATATCATATCACTTATATTGATTGCATGTGATGTTAATCCTTTATGCATCTTATCTTGCTTTGATTGACGGTAGCATTATAAGATGATCTCTCACTAAAATTTCAAGATAAAAGTGTTCTCCCTGAGTATGCACCGTTGCGAAAGTTCTTCGTGCTGAGACACCACGTGATGATCGGGTGTGATAGGCTCTACGTTCAAATACAACGGGTACAAAACAGTTGCACACGCGGAATACTCAGGTTAAACTTGACGAGCCTAGCATATGCAGATATGGCCTCGGAACACAGAGACCGAAAGGTCGAGCATGAATCATATAGTAGATATGATCAACATAGTGATGTTCACCATTGAAACTACTCCATCTCACGTGATGATTGGACATGGTTTAGTTGATTTGGATCACGTAATCACTTAGATGATTAGAGGGATATCTATCTAAGTGGGAGTTCTTAAGTAATATGATTAATTGAACTTAAATTTATCATGAACTTAGTACCTGATAGTATCTTGCTTGTCTATGTTAATTGTAGATAAATGGCCCGTGCTATTGTTCCATTGAATTTTAATGCGTTCCTTGAGAAAGCTAAGTTGAAAGATGATGCTAGCAATTACACGGACTGGGTCCGTAACTTGAGGATTATCCTCATTGCTGCACAGAAGAATTACATCCTGGAAGCACTGCTAGGTGCCAGGCCTCCTGTAAGAGATATGCCAGAAGTTATGAACGTCTGGCAGAGCAAAGCTGATGACTACTCAATAGTTCAGTGTGCCATGCTTTACGGCTTAGAATCGGGCCTTCAATGACGTTTTGAACGTCATGGAGCATATGAGATGTTCCAGGAGTTGAAGTTAATATTTCAAGCAAATGCCCGGATTGAGAGATATGAAGTCTCCAATAAGTTCTATAGCTGCAAGATGGAAGAGAATAGTTCTGTCAGTGAGCATATACTCAGAATGTCTGGGTATAATAATCACTTGATTCAACTGGGAGTTCAACTTCCGGATGATTGCGTCATTGACAGAATTCTTCAATCACTGCCACCAAGCTACAAGAGCTTCGTGATGAACTATAACATGCAAGGGATGGATAAGACAATTCCCGAGCTCTTCGCAATGCTAAAGGCAGCGGAGGTAGAAATCAAAAAGGAGCATCAAGTGTTGATGGTCAGTAAAACCACTAGTTTCAAGAAAAAGGGCAAAGGGAAGAAGAAAAGGAACTTCAAGAAGAACAGCAAGCAAGTTGCTGTTCAGGAGAAGAAATCCAAGTCTGGACCTAAGCCTGAAACTGAGTGCTTCTACTGTAAGCAGACTGGTCACCGGAAGCGGAACTGCCCCAAGTATTTGGCGGATAAGAAGGATGGCAAGGTTAACAAAGGTATATGTGATATACATGTTATTGATGTGTACCTTACTAATACTCGCAGTAGCACCTAGGTATTTGATACTGGTTCTGTTGCTAATATTTGCAACTCGAAACAGGGGCTACGGATTAAGCGAAGATTGGCTAAGGATGAGGTGACGATGCGCGTGGGAAATAGTTCCAAAGTCGATGTGATCGCCGTCGGCACGCTACCTCTACATCTACCTTTGGGATTAGTTTTAGACCTAAATAATTGTTATTTGGTGCCAGCGTTGAGCATGAACATTATATCTGGATCTTGTTTAATGCGAGACGTTATTCATTTAAATCAGAGAATAATGGTTGTTCTATTTATATGAATAATATCTTTTATGGTCATGCACCCTTGAAGAGTGGTCTATTTTTAATGAATCTCGATAGTAGTGATACACATATTCATAATGTCGAAGCCAAAAGATGCAAAGTTAATAATGACAGTGCAACTTATTTGTGGCACTGCTGTTTGGGTCATAACGGTGTAAAGCGCATGAAGAAACTCCATACTAATGGAATTTTGGAATCACTTGATTTTGAATCACTTGGTACTTGCGAACCGTGCCTCATGGGCAAGATGACCAAAACACCGTTCTCCGGAACTATGGAGAGAGCAACAGATTTGTTGGAAATCATACATACAGATGTATGTGGTCCAATGAATATTGAGGCTCGTGGCGGATATCGTTATTTTCTCACCTTCACAAATGATTTGAGCAGATATGGGTATATCTACTTAATGAAACATAAGTCTGAAACATTTGAAAAGTTCAAAGAATTTCAGAGTGAAGTTGAAAACCATTGTAACAAGAAAATAAAATTCCTACGATCTGATCGTGGAGGAGAATATTTGAGTTACGAGTTTGGCCTACATTTGAAACAATGCGGAATAGTTTCGCGACTCACGCCACCCGGAACACCACAGCGTAATGGTGTGTCCGAACGTCGTAATCGTACTTTATTAGATATGGTGCAATTTATGATGTCTCTTACTGATTTACCGCTATCGTTTTGGGGTTATGCTTTAGAGACGGCTGCATTCACTCTAAATAGGACACCATCGAAATCCGTTGAGACGACGCCTTTTGAACTATGGTTTGGCAAGAAACCAAAGTTGTCGTATCTTAAAGTTTGGGGTTGCGATGCTTATGTGAAGAAACTTCAACCTGATAAGCTCGAACCTAAATCGGAGAAATGTGTCTTCATAGGATACCCAAAGGAGACTGTTGGGTACACCTTCTATCACAGATCCGAAGGCAAGATATTCGTTGCTAAGAATGGATCCTTTCTAGAGAAGGAGTTTCTCTCGAAAGATGTGAGTGGGAGGAAAGTAGAACTTGATGAGGTAACTGTACCTGCTCCCTTATTAGAAAGTAGATCATCGCAGAAATCAGTTTCTGTGACACCTACACCAATTAGTGAGGAAGTTAATGATAATGATCACGAAACTTCAGATCAAGTTATTACTGAACTTCGTAGGTTAACTAGATCAAGATCCACACCAGAGTGGTACGGTAATCCTGTTCTGGAGGTCATGTTACTAGATCATGGCGAACCTACAAACTATGAAGAAGCAATGGTGAGCCCAGATTCCGCAAAATGGCTTGAAGCCATGAAATCCGAGATGGGATCCATGTATGAGAACAAACTATGGACTTTGGTTGACTTGCCCGATGGTCGGCAAGACATTGAAAACAAATGGATCTTCAAGAAGAAGACTGACGCTGATGGTAATGTTACTGTCTATAAAGCTTGACTTGTTGCGAAAGGTTTTCGACAAGTTCAAGGGATTGACTACGATGAGACCTTCTCACCCGTAGCGATGCTTAAGTCTGTCCGAATCATGTTAGCGATTGCCGCATTTTATGATTATGAAATTTGGCAAATGGATGTCAAAACTGCATTCCTGAATGGATTTCTGGAAGAAGAGTTGTATATGATGCAACCGGAAGGTTTTGTCGATCCAAAGGGAGCTAACAAAGTGTGCAAGCTCCAGCGATCCATTTATGGACTGGTGCAAGCCTCTCGGAGTTGGAATAAACGCTTTGATAGTGTGATCAAAGCATTTGGTTTTATACAGACTTTTGGAGAAGCCTGTATATACAAGAAAGTGAGTGGGAGCTCGATAGCATTTCTGATATTATATGTGGATGACATATTACTGATTGGAAATGATATAGAATTTCTGGATAGCATAAAGGGATACTTGAATAAGAGTTTTTCAATGAAAGACCTCGGTGAAGCTGCATATATATTAGGCATAAAGATCTATAGAGATAGATCAAGATGCTTAATTGGACTTTCACAAAGCACATACCTTGACAAAGTTTTGAAGAAGTTCAAAATGGATCAAGCAAAGAAAGGGTTCTTGCCTATACTACAAGGTGTGAGATTGAGTAAGACTCAATGCCCGACCATTGCAGAAGATAGAGAGAAGATGAAAGATGTTCCCTATGCTTCAGCCATAGGCTCTATCATGTATGCAATGCTGTGTACCAGACCTGATGTGTCCCTTGCTATAAGTTTAGCAGGGAGGTACCAAAGTAATCCAGGAGTGGATCACTGGACAGCGGTCAAGAACATCCTGAAATACCTGAAAAGGACTAAGGATATGTTTCTCATTTATGGAGGTGACAAAGAGCTCATCGTAAGAGGTTACGTTGATGCAAGCTTTGACACTGATCCGGACGATTCGAAATCGCAAACCGGATACGTATTTACATTGAACAGTGGAGCTGTCAGTTGGTGCAGTTCTAAGCAAAGTGTCGTGGCGGGATCTACGTGTGAAGCGGAATACATAGCTCCTTTGGAAGCAGCAAATGAAGGAGTCTGGATGAAGGAGTTCATATCCGATCTAGGTGTCATACCTAGTACATCGGGACCAATGAAAATCTTTGTAACATCCCAAAATTCTAAATTTTGGAATGTTATAATAAACAGATAGATTGGATTGATTGTTTGATTGATTGACTGAAAGTGAGTGGAATTCAAAACTTTTTGAAAGTTAAATGAGAGGGAATAAAAGGACTTTCCCAAACTTTCATTTTGCTTTTGTGATCTCCATGAATTCAAATTCTTTTCACCACAAAACCCTGGAGAGAAGATGACATGACTTCTTCCATTTATTTAAATGACAAGGGGTGTTGAAAATATTTGAAATTTCATTTGAAAATATTCCCAATGCTGAAACTTTATGCAACTCAATGATTTTCACGAGAGAAGATAAAATGACTTCTTCAAAACATATGAAATATGAGTTGGGAGTTTCAAAGGATTAAATTCAAAGTCCCATTGAAATTATTTTCCAATATTGGAGTTATTTGAGTTTTATTCAAATTATTTTTCTCCAAAATAAAATATACAGAAAATAGGGTAACATGATTCCCTACATTAGAAAATTGGAGAGAAATAAATTTGAAATCATTTTGGTATTTTTAAAATGATTTTATTGGATTTTATAAAGGCAGTAGCACTCTTTGTTTTATTTAAATTTGTGAGGATTTTATTCGACTTCACAAAAATGTTCACCTTGTAGGAAATTTTTTCCTGAAAATTTGGATATATTATATGCCTATATAATATTTTTTATTATTTTTGTTTTTCTAGAAAAATGTTTATAAAAAAAACTTCTCCCCGAACTGGGCCGGCCCAGCTCCGCGCCGCCTCGCCCGTCGTCCCCGACCGGGACTCCTCCCGGAGTTCGGCGCCGTCCCGCCACCGGCCGCCCCCTTCCCCACGCCACCGCCCTCCCCTGGCCCTTTAAAAGGCGGGCCCCGACTCCGCCGCCTCTCCCCCTCTGGTCGCGCCGCCGCCGCCGGCGAGATCCGCCGAGCTCCGCCGCCCGAAGCCACCACTCTCGCCGCCGACGACCGCCGTCGTCGCCGCCACCGCACCCACCGCTCCACGCCGCCTCCTCCCTTGCCTTTCGCGGCCTTCCCCGACGACCGGAGCCACCGGACCCGAGCCGCCGCCGCCGCGTCGCTCCGCCTCACCGCCGCACTTCGCCGGGAACCGCCGCCGCCGCCAGTTTATTTGCCCGAGCCGGTAAAACCCTTAAAACCGCCCGGTCCGGTTTATTCTTTTAGGCTTTCTGCGGTTTTTCCTTTTAGCCGGTTTTGTTTTTTTTAGATTAGTTATTTAATGAACGTTTTCTGTTTAGGTAGTTCTAGTGAACAGATTCGTTAGATAGCGTTCGGTAACGAACGTTCATTATTTAGTTTTTTTTCCTGTTTATTTTTCGCCAGGGACTTATCTGTGATGATTTTATTTATAGTTTAGTCCCTGTTCTTCAAACGGTCACAACTTTTTGCTCGTTTGTTCAAATCCAACGAAACCAATGCCCACTTCTTCGTTATGATCCCCTCTATCCAGTAAAACAACTTAAACATGTTTTTGAAAATTTAAAATTGGTTTTCAAACAGATTTGAATTTGAATCTTCTTTTGATCATAACTTGAGTTTTATAACTCCGTTTTAGTTGATTCTTTTTGCTATTCGAAGCTCTTGACCTAAACTTTCTGATAAGGCCAAATGCACATAATTTTGGTACTGTTAGAAATTGTTTTGTGTTGCAAGAGTTATTTGCTTTCTTTTGATGTTCTCCGAAGTATCTTTTTCGTTCTTCTCGATCTTTTGAGTGATTGCTTATGTGTGGTTACTATTGCTTGCTTACGATAGATTGACGGAGTGTGACGAGTAGATCTATCAAGAGTTTTGAGTGCGAATCATCTTCATCAACATTGCAGGCAAGTTCACACTTTGATCATATCCCTTTCATACCTAGTTTTTATGCATTAGATTCAACCCTCAAACATTGCATGGTTAGGACCTAACTAAATTGTGGGTTTTGGGAAGTAGTTGAGGTAGTACCTATTACCTATTTTATTATCAAACCCTTGGGAGTTACTTCTACGTTTGCTTATATTGCTATGCTATGCTCGTAGACGTGGATTGGGTTTGAGAGATATTCATGACAGATGTGAGATTGTTAATAATGGTTTACTTAAGGTGGCAACTTAAACACACATCTGGGTGGATTGAGGTACCTGGGTATTCCAGGATTGCCTGTTTTTCTTTTGGACCGCCACCCAGGTTCAAAGGGATCATGAGATTATTCATGCTAGAAACTTCCGTGTGCAGCCGCAAGCTATTATGGGCTCTAGCATAGTTGATTAAGTCGTGTGAACTCTTACAGTGGTAGACTAGCAGATGTAGGGGATGTAGGTGTACCGGTCTACCCATCGTAAGGTGCTAACGCTTCTGAAAGACTGTGTCTCGGTCATCCGTTTCTCAAACACCTTGTAGTGCGAGAAATCCAACGAAGGAGATCGAGTCTTGTGGGGAAAAGTGCACAAACCTCTGCAGAGTGTACAAACTAATCATGATTAGCCGTGTCCCCGGTTATGGACATCCTGAGTATCTAGTTCTTGGATTATCCCGTTGATCTCATCATGTTACTTTAATTAATCTTGTTGGGTTAATGATGATACTTAATTGGGATTGAGATGCTGTCAACCATCTCAATGTTTCACAACCACCATGATAGTTAAATAAAATTTATTCCTTTGCAGTAGGGAAAAATTGGCTTTTCGCAAAACTGTAACCATAGAGCTTTTCCACCAGCCCTATATGCATGTAGTGATAGCCTTTGTTCATCATTTCTCCATGGTGTGAATTTGCCAGCATATTCCATGTGCTGACCCGTTTTCGGGCTGCAACGTTTCATGTTGCAGGATATCTTACGACGAGTAAGTGATTCGTTAGGGTTACGATTTCTACACTCAACTTTGCCGTTGGTGTTGATGGGAATCCACAACCTTGTTACTTTCGCTATTTTGGATTGAGGTAATAGTATTTACGTAACTTTATACATGTGATTTACCTCTGTTATAAATCCTCGAGTACTGTGTGTGTCAGCATACCGATCCAGGGATGACACTTAAGCACAGAGACTTGATCCATTCGGGTCGGGTCGCTACAATCTTTTGTGACAATACTGGTGCAATTGCCTTAGCAAAGGAATCCAGATTTCACAAGAGAACCAAGCACATCAGAAGAAGCTTCAATTCCATCCGGTATTTAGTCCAGGTGGGAGACATAGAAATTTGCAAGATACATACGGATCTGAATGTTGCAGACCCGCTGACTAAGCCTCTTCCACGAGAAAAACATGATCAGCACCAAGACTCCATGGGTGTGAGAATCATTAGTGTGTAATCTAGATTATTGACTCTGGTGCAAGTGGGAGACTGAAGGAAATATGCCCTAGAGGCAATAATAAAGTATTATTTATTTCCTTATATCATGATAAATGTTTATTATTCATGCTAGAATTGTATTAACCGGAAACATAATACATGTGTGAATACATAGACAAACAGAGTGTCACTAGTATGCCTCTACTTGACTAGCTCGTTAATCAAAGATGGTTATGTTTCCTAGCCATAGACATGAGTTGTCATTTGATTAACGGGATCACCTCATTAGGAGAATGACGTGATTGACATGACCCAATCCGTTAGCTTAGCACCCGATCGTTTAGTATGTTGCTATTGCTTTCTTCATGACTTATACATGTTCCTATGACTATGAGATTATGCAACTCCCGTTTACCGGAGGAACACTTTGTGTGCTACCAAACGTCACAACGTACCTGGGTGATTATAAAGGTGCTCTACAGGTGTCTCCAAAGGTACTTGTTGGGTTGGCGTATTTCGAGATTAGGATTTGTCACTCCGATTGTCGGAGAGGTATCTCTAGGCCCACTCGGTAATGCACATCACTATAAGCCTTGCAAGCATTGTAACTAATGAGTTAGTTGCAGGATGATGTATTACGGAACAAGTAAAGAGACTTGCCGGTAACGAGATTGAACTAGGTATCGAGATACCGACGATCGAATCTCGGGCAAGTAACATACCGATGACAAAGGGAACAACGTATGTTGTTATGCGGTCTGACCGATAAAGATCTTCGTAGAATATGTGGGAGCCAATATGGGCATCCAGGTCCCGCTATTGGTTATTGACCGGAGAGGTGTCTCGGTCATGTCTACATAGTTCTCGAACCCGAAGGGTCCGCACGCTTAAAGTTACGATGACAGTTATATTATGAGTTTATATGTTTTGATGTACCGAAGGTTGTTCGGAGTCCCGGATGTGATCACGGACATGACGAGGAGTCTCGAAATGGTCGAAAAATAAAGATTGATATATTGGACGACTATATTCGGATACCGGAAGTGTTCCGGAGAAGTTTCGGATTAAACCGGAGTGCCGGAGGGTTACCGGAACCCCCCGGGGAAGTATTGGGCCTTAGTGGGCCTTGGGGGGAGAGAGAGGGCAGCAGCCAGGAGGTGGCGCACCCCCTCCCAGGAGGAGTCCTAGTTGGACTAGGAGAGGGGGGCGCAGCCCCCTTTCCCTCTCCCTCTCCCTCTCTTTCCTTCCCCTCTTCTTTTCCTAGTAGGACTAGGAAAGGGGAGTCCTACTCCTACTAGGAGGAGGACTCCCCCCCTCTCCTTGGCGCGCCCATAGGCAGTCGGCCTCCCCCTTGCTCCTTTATATACGGGGGCAGGGGGGCACCTCTCTACACACTGGATATACGATATTTTAGCCGTGTGCGGTGCCCCCCTCCACCATATTACACCTCGATAATACCGTTGCGGAGCTTAGGCGAAGCCGTGCGTCGGTGGAACATCATCATCGTCACCACGCCGTCGTGCTGACGAAACTCTCCCTCAACACTCGGCTGGATCGGAGTTCAAGGGACGTCATCGAGCTGAACGTGTGTAGAACTTGGAGGTGCCGTACGTTCGGTACTTGATCGGTCGGATCATGAAGACGTACGACTACATCAACCGCGTTGTGATAACGCTTCCGCTGTTGGTCTACGAGGGTACGTGGACAACACTCTCCCCTCTTGTTGCTATGCATCACCATGATCTTGCGTGTGCGTAGGAAATTTTTTGAAATTACTACGTTCCCCAACAACCTCTCTTTTCTCGATCTCTCCTTCGACCTCCCTCTGTGGTGGCTAGCTCTATTTATAGAGGCCCTGGGCCTCTCCCCAAATAATGAGCGGGAAGGGCGCCAACAATTGGCCATTTTGAAGGGGAACATCTAGTACAAGTTATCCTGACCAAAGGTGGTCTTCGGCTGCCAAAAGCACTGGTGATGATGCCGTCTTGGGCTCCACGACGACCTCCGTCCTACCGCTCTGCTGGTCTTGGTCTCGTTGCACCGGAATGGTAACCTTTGCCCGATGCCTTGGCCTGTGCTTGCCCCCTTTGCACCAAAGGGGAAACAAGGACACTGCGCAGGGCGGCGCCCGCCTGGCGCCCGCCTGGTCTCGATCGTCATGGCTTGCGTCACGGGCTCCTCGCGAGGTATCCCTGCCTTGATCTCTCCGCCTTCCTCGCGAGCCTGCCTGATGAGGCTGCCCTTAGGGAAGCTTCCTGTCGTCCGCCCCGCGATGGTCTTGAGCTTGAGCTGATGAAGATGGGCCGCGCTGGGCCCCCACTTGAGCCACGCCGCAGGCCGCAGGCAGGCAAGTCTGGGGACCCCCGTTCCCAGAACGCCGACAAATTTGGCTAGCATGAGAGGGAAAGGCAAGCTCAACATGTTGGATGATCCATGACAATGTACTTTATTTCGGATATAAGAAAACATAACCCATTACGTTGTCTTCCTTGTCCAACATCAACCCTTTAGCATGTCATATTTTAATGAGTGCTCACAATCATAAAAGATGTCCAAGATAGTATATTTATATGTGAAAACCTCTCTTTCTTTATTACCTCCTATTAATTGCAATGATGACCAAAACTATGTTTGACAACTCTCAACAACTTTTATTCACCATACCCATTATATGTGAAGTCATTACTCTTCATAAGATCAACATGATCTCTTTTATTTCTTTTTATTCTTTCTTTTTCTTTTATTCACTCAAGATCATAGCAAGATAATCAAGCCCTTGACTCAACACTATTCTTTATTATATATAGCTCATGGACTCGATTACATAGAAGGATCATAAAGCAAAACTCAAAACTAGATCATACTAAAACTTTATTCTACTAGATCAAGATATTACTAAAAGGATCGAACTAAGAAAAAACGGTAAAGATAGGAGTGTGATGGTGATACGATACCGGGGCACCTCCCCCAAGCTTGGCAGTTGCCAAGGGGAGTGCCCATACCCATGTGATTATGCCTCCTTCCTTGGAAGTTGTGGTGATGGGGTTGTTGATGATGTAGGCTTGTCGTCCATCTTCCAAGGCATAGGCTCACCATCACAGAAGGATGATCGAGTCTCCGGGATCCTTAAATCTGTAGCCAAACTCATCCTCTTGAATCTATATTCATACTCATAGTTTTGGTTTTGCAGGTCATAGATCTGGGCTTGGAGGTGCTCGATTTTCTCATGAAGCTTGAAGATGGCCTCCCCAATGTCCTTGGCGTCCAGCTTGTGGTTGTTGGTAAACTCCGTGATCATTATGTGATTGGAGTCGAGTCCACGCTCCACCATCTACTGACACTTGAAAACTTGTTGCTCCATTGCCTCAAGCCTTGTCTCCACGCTTCCGGTTCTCCTTGGTCCCTCAACATCGCGGATGTGTAGCAACCCATCACGCATCTCAATGGTTTGAGAGTGTTGCAACACCTCCGTGAGGTAGGGGTTGATGACCTTCTCGAAGAACTTGTCCTTGGGGGCGCTTGGAGACGTCATGGTGACCTGGATCTGTCAGAAAATAGCTCGAAACGAAAACAGAGGATATTTGCATGATACGGTGGTCAAAACCTTCGGGAGATTATATAATGAATTTTTACCGACCATAAGAAGTATCGTGCAAGAAAACGGAGTCCGGAGAGCACACGAGGTGCCCACGAGGCAGGGGGCGCGCCCAGGGGGGTAGGGCGCGCCTCCCACCCTCGTGGAAGCCTCGTGTTCTTCCCGGACTACTTCTTATTTTCCTATTTTCTTAAATATTCCAAAACGGAGAAAAATTGCCATTAGAGCTGTTTTGGAGTTGGTTTACTTACCGTACCATGTACCTATTCCCTTTCAGAGTCTGAAACATTCCGGAAAGTGTCCCTTATGTATTCCTCCGGGGTTACGGTTTCAATAACATTAGTTTCAACATTTATGGGATTACCTGAGATATAGTGTTTGATTCTTTGACCGTTTACCACCTTCGGATTTGTGCCTTCGAAGTTATTGATTTTTATGCCACCGGAACGATAGACCTCCTCGATAACATAAGGACCTTCCCATTTAGAGAGAAGTTTTCCTGCAAAAAATCTTAAACGAGAGTTGAATAGCAACACATAATCACCTACATCAAACTCACGCTTTTGTATCCTTTTGTCATGCCATATTTTACTTTTTCCTTAAACAATTTGGCATTCTCATAGGCTTGGGTTCTCCATTCATCATAGACATACCCATAGGATTTTTGTATGCAGTTCTATATGCCCACAATGCATCATCAAGTTTCTTGGACCAATTCTTTCTAGATCTATTAACAGTCTTTTGCAAAATTAATTTGAGCTCTCTATTACTCAATTCTACTTGCCCACTAGACTGCGGATGATACGGAGATGCAATTCTATGATTAACATCATATTTAGCAAGCATTTTACGAAAAGCACCATGAATAAAATGTGAACCACCATCAGTCATTAAATATCTAGGGACTCCAAACCTCGGAAAAATAACTTCTTTAAGCATCTTAACAGAGGTGTTATGATCAGCACTACTAGTTGGAATAGCTTCTACCCACTTAGTAACGTAATCAACAGCAACTAAAATATGTGTATACCCATTAGAGGAAGGAAACGGTCCCATATAATCAAAGCCCCAAACATCGAATGGTTCAATAACAAGCGAATAATTCATAGGCATCTCTTGAAGTCTACTAATATTACCAATTCTTTGACATTCATCACAAGACAAGACAAACTTACGGGCATCTTTGAAGAGAGTAGGCCAATAAAAACCGGGTTGCAATACCTTATGTGCAGTTCTATCTCCAGCGTGGTGTCCTCCATAAGCTTTGGAGTGACACTTGCGTAGGATCTGTTCCTGTTCATGCTTAGGTATACAACGTCTAATAACACCATCTACTCCTTTATAAAGGTGTGGGTCATCCCAGAAGTAATGTCTTAAATCATAGAAAAACTTTTTCTTTTGCTGTTATGTGAAACTAGGTGGTATTGAAGGAAATATGCCCTAGAGGCAATAATAAAGTTATTATTTATTTCCTTATATCATGATAAATGTTTATTATTCATGCTAGAATTGTATTAACCGGAAACATAATACTTGTGTGAATACATAGACAAACAGAGTGTCACTAGTATGCCTCTACTTGACTAGCTCGTTGATCAAAGATGGTTATGTTTCCTAGCCATAGACACGAGTTGTCATTTGATTAACGGGATCACATCATTAGAAGAATGATGTGATTGACTTGACCCATTCCATTAGCTTAGCACACGATTGTTTAGTATTCTGCTATTCCTTTCTTCATGACTTATACATGTTCCTATGACTATGAGATTATGCAACTCCTGTTTACCGGAGGAACACTTTGTGTGCTACCAAATGTCACAACGTAACTGGGTGATTATAAAGGTGCTCTACAGGTGTCTCCGAAGGTACTTGTTGGGTTGGCGTATTTCGAGATTAGGATTTGTCACTCCGATTGTCGGAGAGGTATCTCTGGGCCCACTCGGTAATGCACATCACTTAAGCCTGCAAACATTGCAGCTAATGAGTTAGTTGCGGGATGATGTATTACGGAATGAGTAAAGAGACTTGCCGATAACGAGATTGAACTAGGTATTGAGATACCGACGATCGAATCTCGGGCAAGTAACATACTGATGACAAAGGGAACGACGTATGTTGTTATGCGGTTTGACCGATAAAGATCTTCGTAGAATATGTGGGAGCCAATATGAGCATCCAGGTTCCGCTATTGGTTATTGGCCGGAGACGTGTCTCGGTCATGTCTACATAGTTCTCGAACCCATAGGGTCCGCACGCTTAAAGTTTCGATGACGGTTATATTATGAGTTTATATGTTTTGATGTACCGAAGGTAGTTCGGAGTCCCGGATGTGATCACGGACATGACGTCGAGTCTCGAAATGGTCGAGACATGAAGATTGATATATTGGACGACTATATTCGGACACCGGAATGGTTCCGGGGGTTATCGGATATATACCGGAGTACCGGGAGGTTACCGGAACCCCCCGGGGGATTAATGGGCCTTCATGGGCCTTAGTGGAGAAGAGGAGAGGCGGCTAGGGCAGGCCGCGCGCCCCCTCCCCTCTAGTCCGAATTGGACAAGGAGGGGGGCGGCGCCCCCCCTTTCCTTCCTCTCTCTCTCTCCTCTTTCCCCCTTCTCCTAATCCAACAAGGAAGGGAGGGAGTCCTACTCCCGGTAGGAGTAGGACTCCTCCTGGCGCGCCCCTCTCCTGGCCGGCCGCCTCTCCCCCCTTGCTCCTTTATATACGGGGGCAGGGGGCATCCTAGAGACACAACAACTGATCATTGATCTTTTTAGCCGTGTGCGGTGCCCCCCTCCACCATAGTCCACCTTGATAATATCGTAGCGGTGCTTAGGCGAAGCCCTGCGTCGATAGAACATCATCATCGTCACCACGCTGTCGTGCTGACGAAACTCTCCCTCAACACTCGGCTGGATCGGAGTTCGAGGGACGTCATCGGGCTGAACGTGTGCTGAACTCGGAGGTGACGTGCGTTTGGTACTTGATCGGTCGGATCGTGAAAACGTACGACTACATCAACCGCGTTGTGCTAACGCTTCCGCTTTCGGTCTACGAGGGTACGTGGACACACTCTCCCCTCTCGTTGCTGTGCATCACCATGATCTTGCGTGTGCGTAGGAATTTTTTTGAAATTACTACGTTCCCCAACGGTGGCATCCGAGCCAGGTTTTATGCGTTGATGTTATTTGCACGAGTAGAACACAAGTGAGTTGTGGGCGATACAAGTCATACTGCTTACCAGCATGTCATACTTTGGTTCAGCGGTATTGTTGGATGAAGCGGCCCGGACCGACATTACGCGTACGCTTACGCGAGACTGGTTCTACCGACGTGCTTTGCACATAGCTGGCTGGCGGGTGTCAGTTTCTCCAACTTTAGTTGAACCGCGTGTGGCTACGCCCGGTCCTTGAGAAGGTTAAAACAGCACTAACTTGACGAACTATCGTTGTGGTTTTGATGCGTAGGTAAGAACGGTTCTTGCTAAGCCCGTAGCCGCCACGTAAAACTTGCAACAACAAAGTAGAGGACGTCTAACTTGTTTTTGCAGGGCATGTTGTGATGTGATATGGTCAAGGCATGATGCTAAATTTTATTGTATGAGATGATCATGTTTTGTAACCGAGTTATCGGCAACTGGCAGGAGCCATATGGTTGTCGCTTTATTGTATGCAATGCAATCGCCCCGTAATGCTTTACTTTATCACTAAGCGGTAGCGATAGTCGTAGAAGCATAAGATTGGCGAGACGACAACGATGCTATGATGGAGATCAAGGTGTCGCGCTGGTGACTATGGTGATCATGACGATGCTTCGGAGATGGAGATCACAAGCACAAGATGATGATAGCCATATCATATCACTTATATTGATTGCATGTGATGTTTATCTTTTATGCATCTTATCTTGCTTTGATTGACGGTAGCATTATAAGATGATCTCTCACTAAATTATCAAGGTATAAGTGTTCTCCCTGAGTATGCACCGTTGCAAAAGTTCTTCGTGCTGAGACACCACGTGATGATCGGGTGTGATAGGCTCTACGTTCAAATACAACGGGTGCAAAACAGTTGCACACGCGGAATACTCAGGTTAAACTTGACGAGCCTAGCATATAACAGATATGGCCTCGGAACACGGAGACCGAAAGGTCGAGCATGAATCATATAGTAGATATGATCAACATAGTGATGTTCACCATTGAAACTACTCCATCTCACGTGATGATCGGACAAGGTTTAATTGATATGGATCACGTGATCACTTAGAGGATTAGAGGGATGTCTATCTAAGTGGGAGTTCTTAAGTAATATGATTAATTTAACTTAAATTTATCATGAACTTAGTACCTGATAGTATCTTGCTTGTCTATGTTGTTGTAGATAGATGGCCCGTGCTGTTGTTCCGTTGAATTTTAATGCGTTCCTTGAGAAAGCAAAGTTGAAAGATGATGGTAGCAATTACACGGACTGGGTACATAACTTGAGGATTATCCTCATTGTTGCACAGAAAAATTACATCCTGGAAGCACCGCTAGGTGTACCACCTGCGCCAGCAACTGCAGACATTGTGAATGCCTGGCAGTCACGTGTTGATGCCTACTCGATAGTTCAGCGTGCCATGCTTTACGACTTAGAACCGGGACTTCAACGACGTTTTGAACGTCATGGAGCATATGAGATGTTCCGGGAGTTGAAGTTAATATTTCAAGCAAATGCCCGGATTGAGAGATATGAAGTCTCCAATAAATTCTACAGCTGCAAGATGGAGGAGAATAGTTCTGTCAGTGAGCATATACTCAGAATGTCTGGGTACTGCAATCACTTGATTCAACTGGGAGTTAATCTTCCGGATGATAGCGTCATTGACAGAATTCTTCAATCACTGCCACCAAGCTACAAGAGCTTCGTGATGAACTATAACATGCAAGGAATGGATAAGACGATTCCCGAGCTCTTCGCAATGCTAAAGGCTGCGGAGGTAGAAATCAAGAAGGAGCATCAAGTGTTGATGGTCAACAAGACACCAGTTTCAAGAAAAAGGGCAAAGGGAAGAAGAAGGGGAACTTCAAGAAGAACAGCAAACAAGTTGTTGCTCAGGAGAAGAAACCCAAGTCTGGACCTAAGCCTGAGACTGAGTGCTTCTACTGCAAGCAGACTGGTCACTGGAAGCGGAACTGCCCCAAGTATTTGGCGGATAAGAAGGATGGCAAGGTAAACAAAGGTATATGTGATATACATGTTATTGATGTGTACCTTACTAATGCTCGCAGTAGCACCTGGGTATTTGATACTGGTTCTATTGCTAATATTTGCAACTTGAAACAGGGACTACGGATTAAGCGAAGATTGGCTAAGGACGAGGTGACGATGCGCGTGGGAAATGGTTCCAAAGTCGATGTGATCGCGGTCGGCACGCTACCTCTACATCTACCTTCGGGATTAGTTTTAGACCTAAACAATTGTTATTTGGTGCCAGCGTTGAGCATGAACATTATATCTGGATCTTGTTTGATACGAGACGGTTATTCATTTAAATCAGAGAATAATGGTTGTTCTATTTATATCAGTAATATCTTTTATGGTCATGCACCCTTGAAGAGTGGTCTATTTTTGTTGAATCTCGATAGTAGTGATACACATATTCATAATATTGAAGCCAAAAGATGCAGAGTTGATAATGATAATGCAACTTATTTGTGGCACTGTCGTTTAGGTCATATCGGTGTAAAGCGCATGAAGAAACTCCATACTGATGGACTTTTGGAACCACTTGATTATGAATCACTTGGTACTTGCAAACCGTGCCTCATGGGCAAGATGACTAAAATGCCGTTCTCCGGAACTATGGAGCGAGCAACAGATTTGTTGGAAATCATACATATAGATGTATGTGGTCTGATGAATGTTGAAGCTCGCAGCGGGTATCGTTATTTTCTCACCTTCACAGATGATTTAAGCAGATATGGGTATATCTACTTAATGAAACATAAGTCTGAAACATTTGAAAAGTTCAAAGAATTTCAGAGTGAAGTTGAAAATCATCGTAACAAGAAAATAAAGTTTCTACGATCTGATCGTGGAGGAGAATATTTGAGTTGAGTTTGGTCTTCATTTGAAACAATGCGGAATAGTTTCGCAACTCACGCCACCCGGAACACCACAGCGAAATGGTGTGTCCGAACGTCGTAATCGTACTTTACTAGATATGGTGCGACCTATGATGTCTCTTACTGATTTACCGCTATCATTTTGGGGATATGCTTTAGAGACGGCTGCATTCACGTTAAATAGGACACCATCGAAATCCGTTGAGGCGATGCCTTATGAACTGTGGTTTGGCAAGAAACCAAAGTTGTCGTTTCTTAAAGTTTGGGGCTGCGATACTTATGTGAAAAAGCTTCAACCTGATAAGCTCGAACCCAAATCGGAGAAATGTGTCTTCATAGGATACCCAAAAGAGACTGTTGGGTACACCTTCTATCACAGATCCGAAGGCAAGACTTTTGTTGCTAAATTTGGAATCTTTCTAGAGAAGGAGTTTCTCTCGAAAGAAGTGAGTGGGAGGAAAGTAGAACTTGATGAGGTAACTGTACCTGCTCCCTTATTGGAAAGTAGTTCATCACAGAAACCGGTTTCTGTGACACCTACACCAATTAGTGAGGAAGTTAATGATGATGATCATGAAACTTCAGATCAAGTTGTTACTGAACCTCGTAGATCAACCAGAGTAAGATCCGCACCAGAGTGGTATGATAATCCTGTTCTGGAAGTCATGTTACTAGACCATGATGAACCTACGAACTATGAAGAAGCAATGGTGAGCCCAGATTCCGCAAAATGGCTTGAGGCCATGATATCTGAGATGGGATCCATGTATGAGAACAAAGTGTGGACTTTGCTTGACTTGCCCGATGATCGGAAAGCCATTGAGAATAAATGGATCTTCAAGAAGAAGACTGACGCTGACGGTAATGTAACTGTCTATAAAGCTCGACTTGTTGCGAAAGGTTTTCGACAAATTCAAGGGATTGACTACGATGAGACTTTCTCACCCGTAGCGATGCTTAAGTCTGTCCGAATCATGTTAGCAATTGCCGCATTTTATGATTATGAAATTTGGCAAATGGATGTAAAAACTGCATTCCTGAATGGATTTCTAGAAGAAAAGTTGTATATGATGCAACCGGAAGGTTTTGTCGATCCAAAAGGAGCTAACAAAGTGTGCAAGCTCCAGCGATCCATTTATGGACTGGTGCAAGCCTCTCGGAGTTGGAATAAATGCTTTGATAGTGTGATCAAAGCATTTGGTTTTATACAGACTATTGGAGAAGCCTGTATTTACAAGAAAGTAAGTGGGAGCTCTATAGCATTTCTGATATTATATGTGGATGACATATTACTGATTGGAAATGATATAGAATTTCTGGATAGCGTAAAGGGATACTTGAATAAGAGTTTTTAATGGAAGACCTCGGTGAAGCTGCTTATATATTGGGCATCAAGATCTATAGAGATAGATCAAGACGCTTAATTGGACTTTCACAAAGCACATACCTTGACAAAGTTTCGAAGAAGTTTAAAATGGATCAAGCAAAGAAAGGGTTCTTGCCTGTGTTACAAGGTGTGAAATTGAGTAAGACTCAATGCTCGACCACTGCAGAAGATAGAGAGAAGATGAAAGATGTTCCCTATGCTTCAGCCATATGCTCTATCATGTATGCAATGCTGTGTACCAGACCTGATGTGTGCCTTGCTATAAGTTTAACAGGGAGGTACCAAAGTAATCCAGGAGTGGATCACTGGACAGCGGTCAAGAACATCCTGAAATACCTGAAAATACTAAGGATATGTTTCTCGTTTATGGAGGTGACAAAGAGCTAGTCGTAAATGGTTACGTCGATGCAAGCTTTGACACTGATCCGGACGATTCTAAATCGCAAACCGGATACGTGTTTACATTGAACGGTGGAGCTATCAGTTGGTGCAGTTCTAAACAAAGCGTTGTGGCGGGATCTACGTGTGAAGCGGAATACATAGCTGCTTCGGAAGCAGCAAATGAAGGAGTCTGGATGAAGGAGTTCATATCCGATCTAGGTGTCATACCTAGTGCATCGGGTCCAATGAAAATCTTTTGTGACTATACTGGTGCAATTGCCTTGGCAAAGGAATCCAGATTTCACAAGAGAACCAAGCACATCAAGAGACGCTTCAATTCCATCCGGGATCTAGTCCAGGTGGGAGACATAGAAATTTGCAAGATACATACGGATCTGAATGTTGCAGACCCGTTGACTAAGCCTCTTCCACGAGCAAAACATAATCAGCACCAAGGCTCCATGGGTGTTAGAATCATTACTATGTAATCTAGATTATTGACTCTAGTGCAAGTGGGAGACTGAAGGAAATATGCCCTAGAGGCAATAATAAAGTTATTATTTATTTCCTTATATCATGATAAATGTTTATTATTCATGCTAGAATTGTATTAACCGGAAACATAATAGTTGTGTGAATACATAGACAAATAGAGTGTCACTAGTATGACTCTACTTGACTAGCTCGTTGATCAAAGATGGTTATGTTTCCTAGCCATAGACATGAGTTGTCATTTGATTAACGGGATCACATCATTAGAAAAATGATGTGATTGACTTGACCCATTCTGTTAGCTTAGCACACGATCGTTTAGTATTCTGCTATTGCTTTCTTCATGACTTATACATGTTCCTATGACTATGCGATTATGCAACTCCCGTTTACCGGAGGAACACTTTGTGTGCTACCAAACGTCACAACGTAACTGGGTGATTATAAAGGTGCTCTACAGGTGTCTCCGAAGGTACTTGTTGGGTTGGCGTATTTCGAGATTAGGATTTGTCACTCCGATTGTCGGAGAGGTATCTCTGGGCCCACTCGGTAATGCACATCACTTAAGCCTTGCAAGCATTGCAACTAATGAGTTAGTTGCGGGATGATGTATTATGGAACGAGTAAAGAGACTTGCCGGTAACGAGATTGAACTAGGTATTGAGATACCGACGATCGAATCTCGGGCAAGTAACATACCGATGACAAAGGGAACAACGTATGTTGTTATGCGGTTTGACCGATAAAGATCTTCGTAGAATATGTGGGAGCCAATATGAGCATCTAGGTTCCGCTATTGGTTATTGGCCGGAGACGTGTCTCGGTCATGTCTACATAGTTCTCGAACCCGTAGGGTCCGCACGCTTAAAGTTTCGATGACGGTTATATTATGAGTTTATATGTTTTGATGTACCTAAGGTAGTTCGGAGTCCCGGATGTGATCACGGACATGATGAGGAGTCTCGAAATGGTTGAGACATGAAGATTGATATATTGGACGACTATATTCGGACACCGGAATGGTTCCGGGGGTTATCGGATATATACCGGAGTACCGGGAGGTTACCGGAACCCCCCGGGGGATTAATGGGCCTTCATGGGCCTTAGTGGAGAAGAGGAGAGGCGGCCAGGGCAGGCCGCGCGCCCCCTCCCCTCTAGTCCGAAATGGACAAGGAGGGGGGGCGGCGCCCCCCTTTCCTTCCTCTCTCCTCTTTCCCCACTTCTCCTAATCCAACAAGGAAGGGAGGGAGTCCTACTCCCGGTAGGAGTAGGACTCCTCCTGGCGCGCCCCTCTCCTGGCCGGCCGCCTCTCCCCCCTTGCTCCTTTATATACGGGGGCAGGGGGCACCCTAGAGACACAACAATTGATCATTGATCTTTTTAGCCGTGTGCGGTGCCCCCCTCCACCATAGTCCACCTCGATAATATCGTAGCTGTGCTTATGCGAAGCCCTGGTACCCTAGAACATCATCATCGTCACCACGCCATCGTGCTGACGAAACTCTTCCTCAACACTCGGCTAGATCGGAGTTCGAGGGACGTCATTGGGTTGAACGTGTGCTAAACTCGGAGCTGCCGTGCGTTCGGTACTTGATCGGTCGGATCGTGAAGACATACGACTACATCAACCGCGTTGTGCTAACGCTTCCGCTTTCGGTCTACGAGGGTACGTGGACACACTCTCCCCTCTCGTTGCTATGCATCACCATGATCTTGCGTGTGCGTAGGAATTTTTTTGAAATTACTACGTTCCCCAGCAGGTATAAATTTAGCAACAATGTAATTAGCATAATCAGCATACCATGGAGCAGTGCGAGAAGCATTAATGACATTTAATTGTTCATCAGGAAAGCTATCATCAATAGGTAGTGGGTCATCAAGAACATTCTCTAACCTAGACAAGTTGTCTGCAACGGGGTTCTCAGCTCCCTTTCTATCAATAATATGCAAATCAAATTCTTGTAGTAGGAGAACCCATCTAATTATTCTAGGTTTAGCATCTTTCTTTTCCATAAGATATTTAATAGCAGCATGATCAGTGTGAATAGTTACTTTAGAATCAACAATATAAGGTCTGAACTTATCACAAGCAAATACAACTGCTAAAAATTCTTTTTCGGTAGTAGCATAATTTCTCTGGGCACTATCTAGAGTTTTACTAGCATATTGGATAGCATTTAGCTTCTTATCAACTCTTTGTCCTAGAACAGCACCTACAGCATAATCGCTAGCATCACACATAATTTCGAAGGGTAAATTCCAATCAGGTGGCTGAACGATAGGTGCAGAAATCAAAGCTTTCTTAAGTATTTCAAATGCTTCTACACAATCATCATCAAAGACAAAAGGTATATCTTTTTGTAATAGATTAGTCAGAGGCCGAGAAATTTTTGAGAAGTCTTTAATGAACCTCCTATAAAAACCAGCATGACCAAGAAAACTTCTTATACCTTTGATGTCCTTAGGACACGACATCTTTTCAATAGCATCAACTTTAGCTTTATCAACTTCAAGACCTCTTTTAGAAATTTTATGCCCCAAGACAATTCCTTCATTAACCATAAAGTGGCATTTCTCCCAATTCAAGACAAGATTAGTTTCTTCACATCTCTGCAAAACTCAATCAAGGTTGCTCAAGCAATCATCAAAAGAGCATCCATAAAAGGAGAAATCATCCACGAAAACCTCACAAATCTTTTCACAAAAGTCAAAGAATATAGCCATCATGCATATTTAAAAGGTAGTAGGTGCATTACATAAACCAAAAGGCATACGTCTATAAGCAAAAGTACCGAAAGTGCAAGTAAAAGTGGTCTTTTCTTGATCCTTTGCTGACACAGGTATTTGAGAGAAACCAGAGTAACCATCTAGAAAGCAAAAATGTGTATGTTTGGATAATCTTTCTAGCATTTGATCAATAAAAGGCAAAGGGTAATGATCTTTTTAGTAGCTTTATTTAATTTGCGGAAATCAATTACCATCCTATAACCTGTAATAGTTCTTTGTGGGATCAATTCATCTTTATCATTAGGAATGACAGTAATACCTCCCTTCTTAGGGACACAATGGACAGGACTTACCCACTGACTATCAGCAACGGGATAAATTATACCTGCCTCAAGGAGCTTTAATATTTCCTTTCTTACCACTTCTTTCATCTTAGGATTTAGCCGTCGTTGGTGATCAATAACTGGTTTGGCGTCTTTCTCCAAATTTATTTTGTGTTGACATAGAGTGGGACTAATGCCCTTAAGATCATCAAGAGTATATCCAATAGCAGCACGGTGCTTCTTCAGAATTTTCAATAATTTCTTTTCTTCATGCTCTGAAAAGGTTAGCACTAATAATAACAGGATATATCTTCTTTTCATCAAGATAAGCACATTTAAGAGTATCAGGTAATGGTTTAAGCTCAAACACGGGATCACCCTTGGGTGGAGGAGGATCCCCTAGGATTTCAACATGCAGGTTGTGTTTCAAAATAGGTCCCTATTTAAAGAATACTTCATCTATTTCCCTTCTTTCATTCATAAACATATCGTTTTCATGGTCTAGCAAATATTGTTCTAAAGGATCACTGGGAGGCACGGCAATAGAAGCAAGACCAATAATTTCATCTTTACTAGGCAATTCCTCATCACGGGGTTGTCTACGAAATTTAGCAAAATTAAACTCATGAGACATATCACCCAGACCAATAGTAACAACATCCTTTTCGCAGTCTATCCTAGCATTAACAGTATTCAAGAAGGGTCTACCAAATATGATGGGACAAAAGCTATCTTGTGGGGAACCAAGAACAAGGAAATCAGCAGGATATTTAACTTTCCCACACAAGACTTCAACATCTCTAACAATCCCAACTGGTGAAATAGTATCTCTATTAGCAAGCTTAATTGTAACATCAATTTCTTCTATTTCAGCAGGTGCAATATCATGCATAATTTCTTCGTATAAAGAATGAGGTATTGCACTTGCACTAGCACCCATATCACATAATCCATGATAACACTGGTCTCCTATTTTAACAGAAATAACAGGCATGCCGACAACAGGTCTATGTTTATATTTAGTATCAGGTCTAGCAATTCTAGCAGCTTCTCCACAGAAGTAAATGGCATGCCCATCAATATTATCAGCCAAGAGATCTTTAACCATAGCAATATTAGGTTCAACTTTAATTTGTTCAGGGGGTTTGGGTGTCCTAATATTACTTTTGTTGACTACAGTTGAAGCTTTAGCATGATCCTTTATTCTAACAGGGAAAGGTGGTTTCTCAACATAAGCATTAGGAACAATAGGATCATTATAAGTGATAGTCTTTTCTTCAACTTTAATAGGTGCAACTACTTTTACTTCAATGGGAGGATTATATTTAAACCACTTCTCCTTAGGGAGATCAACATGAGTAGCAAATGATTCACAGAAAGAAGCTACTATCTCAGAGTCAAGTCCATATTTAGTGCTAAATTCACGGAAAACATCGGTATCCATAACAGATTTAACACAATCAAACTTAGGTGTTATACCTGACTCCTTACCTTCGTCGAGATCCCAATCTTCAGAGTTGCGTTTAATTCTTTCCAATAAATCCCATTTGAATTCAATAGTCTTCATCATAAAAGAGCCAGTACAAGAAGTATCGAGCATGGAGCGATTATTGAGAGAAAGCCGAGCATAAAAATTTTGAATAATCATTTATCTTGAGAGCTCATGATTGGGGCATGAATATAACATTGACTTAAGCCTCCCCAAGCTTGAGCGATGCTTTCTCCTTCGCGAGGCCAAAAATTACATATATAATTACGATCACGATGAACAAGATGCATAGGATAAAACTTCTGATGAAATTCCAATTTCAATCGCTTGTAGTTCCATGATCCCATATCATCACATAGCCTAAACCATGTCAATGCCTCTCCCTTCAAAGATAAAGGGAAGACCTTCTTCTTGATAACATCCTCGGGCATACCTGCAAGCTTAAATAATCCACAAACTTCATCCACATAGATTAAGTGTATGTAAATCGGGATGCAATGTTCCATCTCCTGTAAAAGGATTAGCTAGCAGTTTCTCTACCATACCCAAAGGAATTTCAAAGTAAACATTTTCAGTAGGTTCAGTAGGTTGAGGAGCAACTCTTTGCTCTACTGGTCGAGGTGAAGATACCCCGAACAAGCCCCTCAGAGGATTACTTTCCATAGTAACAAGTGACGGTAAATTTCAGCACACTATATAATTTTTTCCTTACCAAATTCCACCTACCAAAGGCGCTTCACTCCCCGACAACGGCGCCAGAAAAGAGTCTTGATGACCCACAAGTGTAGGGGATCTATCGTAGTCCTTTCGATAAGTAAGAGTGTCGAACCCAACGAGGAGCAGAAGGAAATGGTAAACGGTTTTCAGCAAGGTATTCTCTGCAAGCACTGAAATTATCGGTAATAGATAGTTTTGTGATAAAGTAATTTGTAACGGGTAACAAGTAATGAAAGTAAATAAGGTGCAGCAAGATGGACAAATCCTTTTTGTAGCAAAGGACAAGCCTGGACAAACTCTTATATAAAGGAAAACGCTCCCGAGGACACATGAGAATTATCGTCAAGCTAGTTTTCATCACGCTCATATGATTCGTGTTCGTTACTTTGACAATTTGGTATGTGGGTGGACCGGTGCTTGGGTGTTGTCCTTACTTGGACAAGCATCCCACTTATGATTAACCCCTATTGCAAGCATCCGCAACTACAAAAGAAGTATTAAGGTAAACCTAACCATAGCATGAAACATATGGATCCAAATCAGCCCCTTACGAAGCAACGCATAAACTAGGGTTTAAGCTTCTATCACTCTAGCAACCCATCATCTAGTTATTACTTCCCAATGCCTTCCTCTAGGCCCAAACAATGGTGAAGTGTCATGTAGTCGATGTTCACATAACACCACTAGAGGAAAGACAACATACATCTCATCAAAATATCGAACGAATACCAAATTCACATGACTACTTATAGCAAGACTTCTCCCATGTCCTGAGGAACAAACGTAACTACTCACAAATCATATTCATGTTCATAATCAGAGGGGTATTAATATGCATAAAGGATCTGAACATATGATCTTCCACCAAATAAACCAACTAGCATCAACTACAAGGAGTAATCAACACTACTAGCAACCTACAGGTCCCAATCTGAGGCTTTGGAACAAAGATTGGATACAAGAGATGAACTAGGGTTTTAGAGGAGATGGTGCTGGTGAAGATGTTGATGGAGATTGACCCCCTCCCGTTGAGAGGATCATTGGTGATGACGATGGCGATGATTTCCCCCTCCCGGAGGGAAGTTTCCCTGGCAGAACAGCTCTGGCGGAGCCCTAGTTTGGTTCCGCCTCGTGGCGGCGAAGTTTCTTCCCGAAAGCTTGCTTATGATTTTTTTTCCAGGGTAAAAGACTTCATATAGCAGAAGATGGGCACCGGAGGCCTGCCAGGGGCCCCACGAGGCAGGGGGCGCGCCCAGGGGGGTAGGGTGCGCCCCCACCCTCGTGGCCAGGGTGTGGGCCCCCTCTGGTAATTTCTTCGCTCAGTATTTTTTATTAATTCCATAAATGACTTCCATGAAGTTTCAAGACTTTTGGAGCTGTGCAGAATAGGTCTCTAATATTTGCTCCTTTTCCAGCCCAGAATTCCAGCTACCGGCATTCTTCCTCTTCATGTAAACCTTGTAAAATAAGAGAGAATAGTCATAAGTATTGTGACATAATGTGTAATAACAGCTCATAATGCAATAAATATCGATATAAAAGCATGATGCAAAATGGACGTATCACGCGCGATGTGGTGCAACCACGGGAACAACCTCAGATCGGTGGCGGAGACCACGTGCCGCGATGCTACATCCCGAAGGGGCGACGCAGCGGCGGCGCAGATCGATGCAGCCACAAGGAGAACCACGGGGCGGCGGCGCTGCGGCCCGATGGGGCGACGCAGCGGCAACCCATTGCTCGATCAGTGGAGGGGCGCGCTGAACTCGGGGACAGGGCGGTGACGGCCGGCGTAGGTCGACCAGCGGGCCGATGCACGGACAACGGCCGGGAGGGGGCCCCTGTCGCGCGAGGCTACCTGGTCGGTGAAGAGGCCGGTAGATGGCGCTGGTGTCGGAGTAGAGGCACGGTGGTGGACGATGGCGGCAGGCGACGCAAACCGATCAAGCATAGATCGGAAACCAAAAAGAAAAACGCCCGGCGAAAGAGCGAAGAAAAAAAACGGAGCAAGGGCTCGGGAAAAAGACTCTCTAGGGCAGCCGGTCAACACGACCGGCGGACGAACCCTAGGTACGGGTGGTGCGGCCCCCGACGGCGGTCATGGAGGCCGCCCCGGGGGCGGCACTCGGGTGCAGAAGCGGCGGCGGCTAGGGTTTAGGATCGAGGTAAGGCTGATACCATGTTAGAAGGGAGAGAGAGGATTGGTGGAATAGTTGTTGTATTGCTTGAGCCTCGTGGGCATATATATAGGAGTACATAGTCAACTTGGAGTACAAGACAAGCCGGGACATATCCTAGTCTATCTCATATTTCCTAAATAAACATAATACTCAACAGATTCTTCTGCTCCAACATACACAATCAACTACCCGCAAAAAAAAACATACACAATCAACAGCGGCAACCATCGGGCTAAAAGAAAGGCACAATCGCAATGACATACTTGCAGTTGCAGCGGAGACAGGACTTGTAGCGAAAATAATGCCATCATACTTGCAGCGGAGGTACGACTTGTAGCGAAAATAATGCCATCTTTCAGAATGGCTCGTGTAAAAACAGAAGATAACCTCAGCGTACTTCATGAGAAGGCGAAGCCAGTCAGTTATGTTAGCACACCAGCAAACCCAGAGCAGATTGCTTTACATACCAAAGTTTCAAGCGAGATAGAAAGTGTGAAATTCAGTGCTTATCATTTCATAAAACAGGAAATTTCTATCTTTACAAATTACATCCCTCCGTTCCTCATGTTAGCATCATGTCGGGATTATTAGTTTATAATTATTTTGTGCATCACAATCTTCAAATTCAAAAGGAGAAATATAGCACATACACATCACAACTCCTCTGTTTCTCCGCCTCAAAGCAGCAGCACAAAACAGGCTTCATTAATCTCAATTTGCGAGTGAAATTAGTTCAAGCATATAAACTCAACCTGAATTATCAAGGATGCAAGCAAATGGATCAAACAACAACGAAAGGGATAGATCGTACCACAAAAGGGCTTGACTTCTTGCTACTGTTGGTGGTGGCCACGGCAGGATCGGAGCGAGTGGAGTAAGACGAAATCACTAGTTGAGGAGTACTCGTTGCAAAGATCACCCCAACCTCTCCAGATTGCAACAAGTGGCGCGCTGCATGTGCATCACTTGTCGCAACCTGGAAGTTTTCCCTTTTTTCATAGATCCGTTTATTCAAAATGTTTTATCACTTAAACCGTGTGTCCAAATCTCGAACCGCTTTCATCGTTGGATTCCTCGCGTTGAGATCTTCAAAACTAGATCCTATGTTGATAGGTTTTGACAAACTTTTTTTTTCACGAAAAACCGAACCGGGAGCACGGGTTTTTTCCCTTTCCGAAAAAGGTATACCCGTGCCTCTCACGAAATCACAACCGTGCCTCTCGCGGAAGCAAAACCGTGACACTCGCGGAAGGAAAAAAAAGAAAACACGTTTTTTTCGTCTCCAAGAAGGCACGGCCGTGACTCTCACGAAAGCACAACCGTCCCTCTTGCGGAAGATAAACCGTGACTCTCTCGAAAGAAAAAAAACAGAAAACGCGTTTTTTTCGTTTCCGAGAGGCACGGCCGTGACTCGCGAAAAGCACAACCGTGTCTGTCGCGGAAGCAAAACCGTGACTCTCACGAAAAGAAAAAAAACATAAAATACGTTTTTTTTCATTTCCGAGAGGCTCAACCGTGACTCTCGCGAAAAGAAAAAAAAATAAAACGTGTTTTTTTGTGCAAAAACAATTGAATTTTTTTATTGAAAAGCTAAGGAAGACCGGTGGAAAACCAAAACGTTGAAAAAAACTGAAAAAACCGTTTAAAAAGCCGAAAACGCGTGCGAAAAAAATAAAATTCGGAGGGAGCGCGACACGTGGCAAATGGCTGAGAGCGCGCCAAGTGACGCTGATCGTTGCGAGCCTCCCAAAGGAGCGCTAGTTGCTCTCGGGGGAATAACATGACGACGCTGGGAAGAAGTGGATGGTTGGCTCGGCTGTAGGGCCAAGCCGTCCTCCTCCATGGCCGCCTAGCCAGATTCAGCTCTCGACATCTCTCTCTCCGCACTTAGATGGAGGCGAGGACGAAGCCCTAGCAAAAATTATATCACCGAAAAGATTCAAGTTTGACCGTAAATTTAACCAACGAGACAGCTTGCGGCGGGATATCGATCTCGTTGGTTAAATTTACGGTCAAATTTGAATCTCGAAAATACGGACGCACTAATAGGCGGCCATGTCAACCTATTTGGGCCGGTCAACCCGCAACCGTAGGATTTCGTTGATTCTAGTTCGATGCACTTCGTCTTTATCAGAACACACGCGTACGGAAATATTCCCCTGCATCTCATCGCTCTCTTCCGACTGGCCGGCCGCAGTTGCTCTCTGGTCGCTGCCCTCACGGGTCCTCCTCGTTGCCAGTCGTCACCCTCGCCGGCCATCCTCGTTGCCGATTGAAGCATCAAATGGCGCGACGGCGTCGCTCACAGCCAATAGCAGTTGTAGCAAAAATCTTTGTCGATTCCAGCAAAACAAAAACATGGTGGAAGCAAAAATATGGGTCACCAGTTCCAGCAAAAAACACAATACGCGGAAGCAAAATAAAATGATACATCGGTTCCAGCAAAAACACAACACGGTGGAAGCAAAATGAGACGCCGGTTCCAGCAAAAAAAGACGGTGGTAGCAAAAGAATTGTCTGATTCCAGCAAAATCTGAAGACGGTAGTAGCAAAAATTGGGGATGATTGCAACAAAAAAACAAACTGGTTCCATCTATGTGTGTCGCAATTGCAGCACCGCCGTCCGGACGTGGTCACCACGTCGGGTCGTGGTCACCACTGCCATGGGATGGCCCCAGCTGGTAGCAGCTTCGCCTTGGATGGTTGCAACTAGTCGTACATAGGTTGCAACCATCCCATGGCGCCGCCATGGCTCGGATGCAAAACCGATGCAGCTCCGTGCACCACCGGGTTGCAGCCCATCGCGCACACCGTCGTTGCCGTCGTAGCAAAATGGTTGGCCGGCTGCAGCTTTTTGTGTTGCCGGTTGTAGCCCATCGCGGTAGCTCTGTCGGCACCGTAGCAAAACAGTTTGCCAGTTGCAGCCTTTTAATTTGCCGGTTCCAGCTGCTCGCGCAGCCAATAGCAGCACCGGAGCTCGCCGGTTCCGGCAGGCGGTGGGTGGTTGCAGCAAAGAACACTGGCGAGGGGTGGACTGCAGCGTGGGCTTGCAGCATCACTGGTGTGCCCGACCTTGCTTTACGCTCATGGAAGAAAAGAGTGAGAGGTAGAAGAAGAAATTGGGGACCAAGGGATAGACAGAAAAAAGAAAGATGTAGACGAGAGACGGAGAAAGGATAAGAGACGTGTGGATGTGGTCTCTTCTGGTGGAGAAAACGAGAAGCGGTGCGCTTGGGGCCCACAACTACATGGTGCGTGGCGTGTGACTGGCTGGAGTTTCGGCCGGCGCACCGTCTCCGAACGTTTTCTTGTGAAAAGGAGTGAGTAAAAGAAAACTAGGATGACCGAGCACACAAATCGTGCAAAATACAGACTTCCAAGACAAAAAGGAGAGAAAGAGATAATAAAGGGAGAAGAAATAAGAGGGCAGGACCGTCTTTTCCGTCCCCCTTCTTCCTTGCGAGCACAGGGTTTTCTTCCGCCGCTCCCCCCAATCCATCCATCGATTCCCATCCGCCGCCGCCGCCGTCTTCCAGCCCCCACCCCCACCTCCAGTCTAGACCCCGCGCGCCGCGCCGATGGGGCGCAAGAAAAACGTCGCCATCGACGACGACGAGTACTCCCTGCCGCAGGACGACGAGGCCGCCCCCCCGCCGCCCCCCCGCCGCCCCCCGCCGCCGCCGCGGAGAAGGAGAAGCCGCCGCCCAAGAAGGGCGGCAAGAAGGGCGGCAAGTCCGCCGCGCACGACGACGACGACGACTACGAGCCCGCCCCGCCTCCCCCGCCGGCGGGCGAGGAGGACGACGAGCCGATCAACGTCGTCTTCACCGGCAAGAAGAAGAAGAAGAAGGGTGGCGCGGGCGGGGGCGGGATGAGCGCCTTCGACGCCCTCGCGGCCGCCGAGGACCAGGATGAGGACGAGGCCCCTGCCTCCACCACCGCATCCGAGCTCGAGGCCGGTAGGTCTGAGGCCAGCGGCGATCTCGACGACGTCGACCTCGATTTCGACTTCAGCAAGTCCAAGAAGAAAAAGAAGAAGGGCAAGGGAGCTCGCCTGTCCGCCGAGGAGGACGAGGAGGCGGCTGCTGCTGCTGCGGCGGCGCCCCCAGCTGCTGCCGAGGAAGAGGAGGAGCAGGAGGCTGCGGCCATGGCTGCCAAGAAGCCACAGAAGAAGAAGAAAAAGAAGGGTGGGTTTACTGTGGACGATGAGGACATCGACAAGCTCCTGGCCGAGATGGAGGATCCTCCCCAACCAGCAAAGGAGGCTGAGCCGGAGGAGGCTAAAGGTGGGGATTCTCTGGCTGCCCCAGATGCCGATGATGCCGGCGGAAAGAAATCGAAGAAGAAGAAAAAGAAGGGAGGGTTTACTGTCGACGATGAGGACATTGACAAGCTCCTTGCAGAGATTGAGGACCGGCCTGCTGCCGCTGAGGAGCCTGAGCCCAAGTCAGCCAAGGCAGAGGATACTGTGGCTGCTGCTCCTGCTGCGACCAGTGTGGATGATGCTGAAGGGAAGAAATCAAAGAAGAAAAAGAAGAAGAGCGGAAGGACAGCACAGGAAGAGGAGGATCTGGACAAGCTTCTTGCTGAGCTCGGTGAAGGACCGGCACCGGCACCGGAGAAGGAGAAACCATCCCAGGCAGCGCCTTCCGCTCCAGCAGTGAAGGAGGACGCTGAAACTGCGGAGGATGGTAATGCAGAGCAGAAGGCCGGGGAAGGAGAGGTAGAGTCCGCTGCAGCCAAGAAGAAAAAGAAGAAGAAAGAAAAAGAGAAGGAGAAGAAGGCAGCAGCAAAGGGGACAGAGGCTAAGAAGGAGGAGGAAAAGGAGCCAGAGGCGCCTAAAGGCAAGGTTGACATGAAGAAGCTCCCAAAGCATGTCCGGGAGATGCAGGAGGCTCTTTTGAAGAGGCAGGAAGCCGAGGAGCGGAGGAAGAAAGAGGAGGAAGAACGTTTGAGGAAGGAGGAAGAGGAGCGTTTGAGGAAAGAGGAGGAGGAGAAGAAGGCAGAGGAAGCAAAGAGGAGGAAGAAGGAGAGGGAAAAGGAGAAGCTGCTCAAGAAGAAGCAGGAAGGTAAGCTTTTAACAGGGAAGCAGAAGGAGGAGGCCAAGCGGTTAGAAGCCATGAGGAGACAATTCCTTGGTGAGAGTGAAGTTCCAGTAGCTGATGGGGCTGCCCCTGAGATTAAGAAGAGGCCAAAGTATGATAGCAAGAAGAAAAAAGTTCAAACAAAGGCTTCAGAGGCCCAGAAGGTAGCTGAAGAACAACAGCAAGAGGTAAATGAAGCCAACATTGACGAGGAAGAGTATGTCATAGTGGACCAGGAATCTCAGTCTCAGGTGGCAGAATCTGAGACAAAAACAGAACCCGACCAAGAGGTGGAAGAGGCAAAACAAGAAGAGGAGGAAGATGAAGATTACTGGGATGCAAAGAGCTGGGATGATATCGATGTGGGTTTGTCGAAGACAAGTGCTTTCGAGGAGGAAGAGGAGAAGGAGGACAAGCCTGTTGCCACGAAGCAGGAAATTTCTAAACCGCAACCTGTAGTGCCTGCTGTAAAAAATGTTGCTCCGCCTGTTGACAACTCTAAAAAGAGTGAAACTGAAAATGTGCGTGCCAACAATGGAGTTGCTAAAAAGAAAGGGAAGAAAGGATCTTCTAAAGATGATGATGCTGACAATGCTAGCGACCTCCGTTCACCAATCTGTTGCATCCTTGGTCATGTTGATACTGGAAAGACAAAGCTGCTGGACTGTATTAGACGAACTAATGTACAAGAAGGAGAAGCTGGCGGTATTACTCAACAGATTGGAGCTACATACTTCCCAACTGAGAATATTAGAGAGAGAACAAGGGAATTGAAGGCTGATGCTACTCTCAAGGTTCCAGGCCTGCTTGTTATTGATACTCCTGGCCATGAGTCCTTCAGTAATCTGCGTTCTAGAGGTTCAAGTTTGTGCGACATTGCTATTTTGGTTGTCGACATTATGCATGGGCTTGAACCCCAGACAATCGAATCCCTGAATCTCTTGAAAAGTCGAGATGCAGTATTTATCGTTGCTTTGAACAAGGTACTATTCTTGGATTTTTGTCCCTTTGACTTTCGGCTTCCTTACTGTTCTGCTATTTACTTGTTTGTTTCTTATCACTGTATGAAGGTTGATCGTCTTTATGGTTGGAAGACCTGCCCCAATGCTCCTATCGGGAAAGCCTTGAGACAACAAAATGATGATGTCAAGTTGGAGTTCAATACGAGGCTTACTGATGTATGTGGACATTATTGTTTCCTCCTTGTTTTATAGTATTATGGAAAGAACTACTAGTTGGTGTTGTTCTAATCACATGTATGTGCTTTGTCCAACAGATTGTGACACAATTCAAGATGCAAGGTGTGAATACTGCTTTGTACTACAAGAACAAAGAGATGGAAGATACATTTAACATTGTGCCTACCAGTGCAGTAAGGCATGGTCAACAATTAATCTTATTGGTTCATTCATTCAGATATCTGGCAGCAAGTACGATATTACTAGCATCTTTTCCTTAACACATAATGCACTTCTCCCTGCAGTGGTGAAGGCATTCCTGATCTGCTTCTACTATTGGTGCAATGGGCACAAAAGACGATGGAAGAAAAGCTTACTTTTGTTGATGAAGTCCAGGTACCGTGCATATATGAGTTACTACTCATCACTGTAGAAGAATGCACTTGTATGATCTTATCTTATTCTGTTTCAGTGTACCGTGCATAAATATACTTGTCATTGTAGAAGAATGCAGTCTTATGATCTTATCTTATTGTGTGTCAGTGTACTGTCCTGGAAGTCAAGGTCATCGAAGGTCATGGCACTACAGTTGATGTTGTGCTGGTCAATGGTATGCTCCATGAAGGAGATCAAATAGTCGTGTGTGGCATGCAGGTAAGAATCATGTTGTATAATTGCAATTGCTGCAGCAAATACATCACCAGCACATGTAAGACTCATTATGTTCTTGTTATATATCTATTTAGGGACCCATTGTGACAACCATCAGAGCTTTGTTAACACCACACCCGATGAAGGAGCTTCGAGTTAAGGTGTGTGGCTCATTATACTACACCTTAGTTTAATTTCTTATTTTAGATCCAATATATTGCTGTTCAACTAGGCTGTCACCTTTAAGATTCATTCTCTTTCGGTGCTTTGATGACTGGGGACCTATTGATAGCTTTGATCAAAACATTTACATACTGGGAGGTTTATATTATGCACATTTTTTATGACTGGGAACCTATTGATAGCTTTGATCATAAGATTTATGTCATCATGTCATTTTTGTGCCTACCTGGAAATAGTAAATTAATGTCATGCTAACTCTACCAAGAAAGCTCAATGGCATGTTTGATTTGCAGCCATACTTTGCCAAATGTTAGGTAGACACGTGTACCGAGTGTTTGGATACATTCACAGGTGGCATGCCACACTTTCTTTGTCAGTCACCCCACTTGTCATGGACTCAGTTGCCAGCCAACTTTTGCCACAAGTGTGTTGACCAATTTGTTCATCTTAGACACCACCATGCTTACGCCTTGCCAAGACACTTAAAATGCTTGCATATTATGATTCATTGCTTTCTTTTGCACTAAGATGATTTGAGCCTTTGGTTCACCTTTTAAGTTTGAGTTGACTAATTCATCGAAACACAAAATCTCAGGGCACCTACCTTCACCATAAGAAGATCAGAGCTGCACAAGGAATTAAAATATCAGCTCAGGTGGGTTCATTAATTTTTTGGCACTTCAGAGTGTAAATATCAGCACACTTCTGAAAAATAACAAGTGTTCTCTGTCAGGGTCTCGAACATGCAATTGCTGGGACTGCTCTATATGCTGTACGACCTGATGCAGATATAGAGGACCTGAAGGATGCTGTAATGGAAGAGATGTCAAGGGTTAGGAACCGGATTGATAAGAGTGGCGAGGGTGTCTATGTGCAAGCATCTACGCTTGGGTCATTGGAAGCTCTGACTGAGTTCTTGAAGAGCCCTGCTGTGAATATCCCCTTCTGTGATTTCAGCATAGGCCCAGTGCACAAGAAAGATGTTATGAAGGCCAGCGTTATGCTTGAGAGGAAGAAGGAATATGCAACTATCTTGGCGTTTGATGTCAAAGTGATGCCTGATGCCCGTGATCTTGCAGAAGAGTCTGGTGTGAAGATCTTCGTGGCAGATATAATATACCACCTTTTTGACCAATTTACAGCGTACATTAAGAACATAAGGGAAGAGAAGAAGAAGGACAGCGCCGAAGAAGCTGTTTTCCCCTGTGTTCTTAAGATCATGCCGAACTGTGTCTTCAACAAGAAGGATCCAATCGTTTTGGGTGTCGATATCCTCGAAGGAATAGCAAAGGTATTTTGTCTGATCAGTGAAATTTTATATTTTCTCAACCCTTATTTTACTGGATTTTTTAGCTGAGCAGTTATCTTTCTAGAATACCCAGTAGTTTGTAACTGGCCTAGATTAACAAATGCCAGTAGGCTCATCATCTAGAAACTGGAAACTGTCATATGTGTCCATAGATATGAATGTTATGTTATGTTTCTCATACATCATGGAGTGGTTGGTCTTTCACGTCTTTCTCAAGCTATTTTTCTAGAACATTCAGTAGTGAAGAACCAACTGCCCAATTAAACAAATCCTCATAGTCTAGAAAGTGGGACCTGTCATATGTAGAATTTGATGTCCGAAACACTTGAATATTATCATGGAGTGGTCTTTCTCAAGATATGTATTCGATTCCTTGTTTTCCCTTGTCATGTAGGTGGGAACGCCTCTGTGCATACCCTCGAAAGAATTTATTGATATTGGGAAGATTGCCTCCATTGAAATTAATCACAAGCAAGTTGATACAGCCACAAAAGGGCAAAAGGTGGCTATAAAGGTTTGTGTTATCCTGTGTTACTCTGTTTCTTTTTCTTCTTGTTAGATTTATCAGGTTCTGTCTGACATATGTTGTTGTTTCCTGGGTGGTGAGCAGATCATTGGGAGCAACTCTGATGAGCAGCAGAAGAGCTTTGGCAGGCACTTTGAGATGGAAGACGAGCTCGTCAGCCACATCACAAGGCGGTCCATCGACCTTCTCAAAGAAAACTACAGGGCAAGTCTTTCTTGTTTGTTTCCATGTGCATTGATTGGTTCACCCCGTTGTCTGCCCATATACTCTGGTGGTTCTTCCAGGCCACCACCACCACCAGTTAGTGATTTTTTGTTGACTGTTGTTGACTGCAGGATGACTTGACGATGGACGACTGGAAACTTGTGATGAAGCTGAAGAAGATACTGAGTATCCCATGAGTTTGTTGACAAAAAAAGCCGGCGCGACCCTCTGGTTGCTTGCCCATAGAGGAGGGTGTTTCAATTTTGATGATGATGATACGGTTGTAATTTGGTGGGAGTGCGCTCTCGGTTGCTTTTCTTTCTTTTCATGCAATCGTTTTGTTCCTGTTTTTGTTGCACTGTTTAACCTGAAGCTTGTTAACGATTGGCTTTGGAGCAAAAGTAACAGGTGTGCTGAGCTTGGGCAGTAGACTAGGCTTTATTTTTTTGGGGGCGGATAGTTGTCGGTTTCATGTCCTCTTTGCCTAGTTATTGCATTTTCCTAAGAAAAAGCCAGTTATTACTATTTTTGTTGTTGGTGAATTTCACCTGATACAGTTATACTCTAATTGAATCCAGCTATTTGGAATAAAGTAAGAAGGTAAACTGGCGCAAAAGGAGAAATCTGTCAAACTGAAGAAAAGAAACAATAAACTGCTTTGATTGCTGGCAGCCCATTTGCTTGATTTAGCAGCGAGGACCTAGGAATGGTGAGAAACGATTGACTTGAAGGAAGGGAGATATTTCCTCTCTCTGGAATTACTTGACGAACGTAAGTAATTCCAGATGGAGAAAGTATATTTCATTTCAAAAAAAGAGTCCTCACTTTATATAGAGATCACCCTGCACCAAAAATGCCATATCCACTCCAGTGTTGTTAAACATGATAGCCTAAGGTGCTACTCCGTGAACATTTATACTTTCTTTGATTTATATTACTTGTCTTGAATATAGGTGTGTCTACATATATTTGTATCTAACAAATCTAAAAAGTAATATGAGGGAGTACAACTTATTCCTACTCTGACAATTGATTTTTATCCCAACCGCTCCATACTACCATAGGGGTTGTTTTGGTTATTCTTATTTGAGAAAAGTTCACTCACGGTCCTTGAACTTGAGCCGGTGCTCACCTTGGTACCCTATCAATTTAATATACCCGAAATATGGTCCCTTAATTTGTCATGGGGTTCACATGCAATCCAAAATACAATTTTCTGGCACTGGTCAACTGAATCTGGACACATTGTAAAAAAAACTATAGTACACATGCAGTCGTTCCTATCCGGTTTCTTCGGCCATAAGAGCATCTCCAACGGATGTGCTAGATAAGCCGCGCGCGGGAAAAAACGGCTATATAGTGCGCGCGTGATCGAAAGTAGCGCTCCAATAGCCGCACTATAATCCGGCGCGCGGTAAACAAGGTTCAGCGCGCTGAGTATTTGATGGGCCCGCTCGCGCGCGCTGGACAAGATAATCATGCGCGCGAATCTCACCAACCACCAGATCTGAAACCTCTAGGAGCTAGCGCCTCCGCCCGTGCTTTTCCCCATTCGCTCTGGCAGCGCTTCCCCCGCCTATCCTCAGCACGCGATGTTGTATGTTTGTTGTATTGTTTACTATTTATTGTATTGTTCATTGACTATTTATTGTATTGAAGATAAACTATTTGTTTGAGTTGTAATAATAATCAAACTATTTATTGTTGATTTTTTTGTGTGTTTAGTCTTCTTGGTTCTACATTGAGTGGGAAATATTGTTTGTGTTGGGCGCATGTTGTAGCACCTGTGCTGGAGCACTACTTGCGGCGTGCAATATATAACGTTTCTGATAAAGCAAAACATCAGTGCAGCACACTAAAACGCTATTTCGACACAAAAAAAATTTAGCACCCCGCGCTACTGCGGTCTGTTGGAGATGCTGTAAGAGCATCTCCAACAGCGGTGGTAAAAAACGCGCGCGCGGGGAAACATGGGTCTTAGCATGCGCAGAGCGGTTTCGCGCGCTCCAGCGGGCGCGGGAGATTCTGGCGCGCGCGAAAAAGCGACCCGGCGCGCGGCCTCCTGCGCGCTTTATAAATCCAGCGCCCCTCCACGCGCCCTCTCATCGCTCTGTGTGGGGCCTTAAAAAGGATATTCGCGGAACATGCTCTTTTACGGCTCGTCTTTGCGGGGTCTGCTCGAGCGCTGCCCCCGCCGGCCCGCAAACCCGAAATTTGCATTTCAGTTTCACACATGAAAATACATTTATTTACTTTTTTAATTTTTTTCAACGGCATTGGATACATAGTAATTCATCGAATCTTTACTAGAATAGTAAGACTAAAGAAAACAAGAACCACAATTATGCATTTTAGAAGATATCCAACTTTCATAATTGCTCCCACTAGTTGGAGCAATATCTTCTTCATGCATTCGTTGTTGATCTGCGGATTCTTGATCTTGCATTCTTCATTCTTCTTCTTTGATTCTAAAGAAGTAGACGTTGCTTCTCCTCTACTTTCTTCTCTAATTGCACATGCAGCCGCATCATTAGCCTCAATTCTACTAAGGAGTGCACAAACATCTATCAAGTTTTTTATCAATAAATTAATGTATTCTTCTTCCCAAAACCAAAATGAGTATCCATCTTCCTACACACATGACGATGTTTAAAATGAGCTGTTGCAATTGAACCGAAGAATACAATGACAAAGCCGAATGGAAACAACACATACCCTGTCGTTTTCGAATTTCAAGAACACCCATCCGGGGTGCTTCGGCGTGCCAGAAGTTAGTCGCACCACTGTCCGCGTGCAATCGTCGCATTGTATTAGCAGCATCGGCGAGCCGCTGCGCGAGCACCGAGCCCAGTGGACGGCCGGCCGAATCCTTGCCGGCAAACCGATGGCGGCGATGGCTATAGGACGAACCCGTATATACCTGCATGCGGCGTTGGGGCTTTCCGGGGTTGTGCGGGCTGCTCCCCGACCAATCCATGGCTTGGCGCAGCCACCGATGACCGGAAACGCCAAATCCTGCTGCCGCGTCGAATGGCCGCCGATGTGCAACTTTTTGGCCCGCCAACGTAGGAGGAAGTGGCGGAGGGCAAGCTCGGGCGTGTTGCGGCCCTCCGTCGTGATCCCGCCGGCTAGTTTGGCCGGAATTGTAGGCGGCCCGGCAGTGAGGGGTGGGGAAAAGCGCGGGGCGAGATGAGGAGGGGCGGCGATGGGTGGGGAAAAGCGCGGGCTGAAATGTCCCCCTCCCCCCCCCTCCTAACCACTCCCGCTATATACAGGGCGCCGACGGGCCGTGGGGGGAGCCCACATTTTCGCGGGTTGGACGGGAATTACGCCGCACCCGGCAAAAACTTTTACGGGCCGGACGCGTTTGCAGGGTCTGGTCTGGCAGGATTTTTCGCGCCGACCCGTATTTTGTCGGTTATTTTGCGGGTCGCGATGTTATACGGGGTTTGGTAGAGATTCTCTTATACATGCAACTAATTAGCGTAGGGGCTTGGCCGTCAACTCTGTGCTGCAATGGAGTTTGAGTAGGTGGTAAGCTGAGCGCATTAATTAATATAGGTTATGAAACACCATCTCAGCCAGTCGGGCGAGTGTTCTGGAGGCGCGGGAGTAGGAGAGGCCACCGAGTTTAACGCATGTTGCCGGCGGGCCGTGGTGCACGCACGCCGATTGTCCAGTCGCACCGGCCGGCCGGCCTGGTCATGGATGAAGGAAGATGTTCCTTTTTTCGTAATTGGTTGATTGATTGGTTTGGCCACGATGGAGTTGCGCAGCAGGTAGCGCCTATAACGAGGAGACGTGGTCCGCCTGTATTCCACATTCCACAGCACTCCTTCCGTAAATTAATATAAGACTGTCTTATAACCGAGGGAGGGAGTAGTATTTAGCTGTCGTTAGAATTGGATGAAGAAAAAAAGATTGGTTCTTTTCGAGCGAAGTCTAAAATAAATCCTAAGATTGTAGAATTCGATGAAAACGAACCCTGACGTTTAAATCTCTGAAACATGTATGTACCCTGACTTCGTTGATCCCGGTCGTTTTGAACCTTGAGATGGGATTCCTATATACCACCCGGAAAGGCCGGGATCAATTAGTCAGCCAGCACCTGCAGATGGGTCCCATGGAATCAAACCCCTTCAGTCTTAGAAATGTGGGTGAGGTGCCGGTGCAGTTCACGGACAGTATCGGCGGCTCCCCGATGCAGATGCAGCTTCCAGTACGAGACAAGTCCTTCATCAATGGAATGGAATGGAATGGCCCGTTGATTGTGAAGCAACGTCGGCCGTGGTGCCCATGCATGCAACAGCAGAGGATGAGCTCTCAATTTTCAGTAGAGTATTTGGACATTTCCTCTGCTCTGCTGTGCTTATTGCTCTGCTAATTTTCAGTAGAGTATTTTCAAATGAGCCACGATGCAATGCAACCACCCAAAACACACATATTGCATTCGAAGAATGTTGGTGCTGCCAAGGGAAGAAATGACATTGCCCATTGTTTTTTTTTAGATACCTTAATTTTTTCTTGGTGGTGGAGTGATCGCGGGTCTGCTTTCGGATCTGGATGCAGTTGGGTTAGCGACCTCAGGGCGCAGGTCAACACGATGGTGCTGAGCACGGGTGGGAATGGCGAGATGCGCTGCGGCCTGCGGCCCGGCAATGAGCAGTCTGCTCTCTCTCTCTCTCTCTCTCTCTCTCTCTCTCTCTCTCGGATCGGATGCAGCAGCAACATTTGGCCGACCACCTCGTCTGCGTTCGGCCTCAACGGCGAGCTCAAGGCTGGCCACCTTGCGATGTCGGCAGAACACGCGCCATCGACGAGCAGAAGCTGGGCGTCCATGAGCGACCGACCCACAGGCGGTTGTGGAAAAGCGCAGACAGCACATGCACATGCGACGCGAGGTGGTCGTGGGTCCGGCTCCAGATCGAGGCGTCCGCCCCTCCCGCCTCCGACGAGGCGACGACGAACCGGGAGCAGCTCTTCGCCACCGCCTAGGCCTCGCACGCAACTCCAGCCTGCGCGTGGGAGCTTCAGGAACTCGGGTTATGTGTGTCGTCGGCGCGAGCCCGGATGCCATGGGCGGAGGCCCCCAGCAGCAAGTCCCCGTCTACATCCACCCTGCCCTGCCGTCTTCATTGACCGCACCACGGCGTCTCGCGAGTCAGACACTAAGCCAGTGGTGGCGCGGACATGGCGTTGGCAACCTCCAACAACAGGATGCCCGGCTGCCCGCCCTTCGCGCCCGAGTGCAGAGTCGCCATGGAGAGGACCTTGTGCAGCAGCGGTTCGAGCTCGGCGCGGCAACGATGGTCATGGCTCTGCTGCGGCGGCGGCGGCGGCGGCGCGCTCTTGGCCACCAACGAGGGGTGGCCACCCTTGACCTCGTTGCGTCGCCGTCGACGGAGGTCGAGCGCACGTGAGGTGCTCGACGAAATGTGACATGTCAAGCTTTTTTAAAACATATTTTTCTTATTTTTTTTCTTTTTGCGGGAATATTTTTCTTATTTCAAAAAGCATGTCAACTTGGAATAAGTACACGGATCTGGAGAAGCCTATCTAGTTTCAAGCAAGTACTCGTCTTTTTTAGTTCGCATATAAGATTTGACTAAAGTCAATCCTCGTAAATTTTGACCAAGTTTATAGAAGAAGAAGAAGAAAAAAAACATTCGGAATGTCAACTCAACAACAATGCAAGAGTCATGATTTTAGTTTTCACATTTAGCATTGTACATGTTAACATTTTTTTCACATAAATATGGTCAAATTTTACAAAGTTTGACTACAGATCATTCTTATATGCTGAGTAAAAATAGACCGAAGGGAGTATGCGGGTTTGAAAAAGAATCACAAACTTCAAAGGAAAAGTAAACAAATTTGAAAAAAAAAGTATCAACTTAAGAAAAGCACGTGAATCTCAAAGAAGTTCATCTATTTAGAAAGTAAGCGGATTTGTAAAAAGTTACATGAACTTGAGAGAAGTAGACGAATTTTATAAAATTACACAAACTTCAAAAAGAGTTTGGAATTGAAGAAGTAACTGAATTTTAAAAGGACCCTGATACTTTTTGATGGCAAATTTAGTTATTCGGCAATGACAACTTTAGTCGTGGAGGAACAACTTCCTCTTTGGATGTCGAGTTTCGGTTTTCCGAGGTTTTTTCATATGACAATTCTAATTGTAAAAAATGTCAAATTTTGTGCCACACCTGTGGCATTTATCATTAGGGAAAAAAGTGACGGACTTGACAAATGCGTCAACTTGAAGAAAGCAGAACCTGCGGAAAACAAGGTGAGCACCAAAACCAAGACAAGGACGAACCTTGTGCAGTTTATCGTGAAACGGGGTACAAAACGAAGGGCGAATATTATACTACCATTCATTATTCTTACCAAAATACCCACTTGGTCAGTACGGCCTGATTCAAAAAAAGATTATCACGAACACAGACGGTAGATAGGAGAAGGAAACGATAAAGCAGAACTATCATTATACGCCAAAAAAAATACAACTCGCGGGGCAATAAATCTAAAATCTTCCTTTCTCTTCTCATATTCTTGTTTTCTCAGTCTGTTTTTTCAGAAGTTCACGGAACCTACCCATAAAGATCCTGAACAGAATTTACGGGCACCAGCAGTGACGTCCAAACAAACTTAAGAGGAAAACACAGCTAAATGTCTAACACTGTTCCATAGACAAAAAATACCAAAAGTTTCACTCTGCTCATAATCCGATATAACTCAGTAGATGCTACACATGGAATAAAGGAGAAATGTGCTGTAGCGAAGATAGCAAATGACATAGCCAATCAAGCTTACAAAACACGACACACAGTAACAGTGGGCAAGAGTTGGAGCATCTCAATTGAACTACACCAAGAACCAGAGGAAGAAGAGCCTCAAATCTTCTTGCCAGCATCACCAGCATCCACCTTTTTGCCACCATTCTTGAAGTAATTGTATGACTCCAGGAATTTTCCCCTCATTTCATCGCTAGCCATCCACTGGGCTCCAACCACAATCAAGGCATAGTCGACCGGACGAAGAGGCACATCGCACATCAGCAGACTATAGGCGGACAGACAATAAAAGTAGTACCTGCTGGCATACGGCACCAGTGTCAGTAGGCTCCTCTTTGCCCAGATAACTTTCTTGTGGAACATCCTTCTCCCAGCCTCGCTCAAGGCGGCTTCGACAAAATTCACTTGTTTACTGGCCTTGTGGAGATCCTCCAGGAGCAGACTCTGGGAAATAGCCCTCGCATCCAGTTTCTCAAAGCATATCTGTTGGTTCCACTTTACCCCTTGCAAAGCAGAGTCCAAATTCCTGCCCATCTGCTCGATTGCCGCGACACATGGATCCTTGCCGTCCCTCACCACAGTCCTCATTTTATTGTCAAACAGCATCTCAATCTCCTGAAGATCAGGTTGCAATCATCAGCAAAGAACACATTCAATCATCCAAATAAGGATATAATCTACAGACTGGGTTTGCCATCGTACAAGCAATCATCCCAATAAGGATATAATCTAATATTTATCTAATTCTCTACAGACAGCATCAATAGCACAATAAGCAAACAAGTCATATATCATGGCAACAGAACACTTGAAATGGCAACAGAAAATAGACAGTAGATGAAATTTCCAAACAGAATTAACAAAATATGAGCCAGCATACAAGCTATCAAACAAAATTTAATGATTACACAAGGAATGAAGTCACGGGAAATATTATGTTATACAAATAATTAATATGTTCCACTCAAATTAGCACAAAAAACAGGTGAGTGGCATATTACATGAGCAAAGAACAGGTGATTAGCAAATTACATGAGCAAAGAACAGGTGATTAGCAAATTACAGACACAGCAAAAGACACATCAGAACAGCTAAGGTGATCAACAAACTATATAATGAAAATCACTATGCAAATCAGGTCAACTTACAGCTTCAGTAAGTCCAGAAAGCCCATCCACGACAAAGGAAACAACGTGTGGGTCCCCGGGGCACTCTTTCGGCAAGTCAAGCTGTGAGGGGGAAAATTGAATCAGCATTGAGCAAAAACAATTAACAGTTGACCTACTGAATCAATATCCAACAATTTCAACAAGAAAACCGATCCCAAACCACATTAGCTTATAATCCAAACAATATGACTACAAACTGTCGGAATACAACTTGATGAGCATCATGAACAATTCATTGGAAGCTGTCAACATCCAACATTTTAGACTGACTGGAAGATATCTCAAGATCAAATGATTAACAAAATGATGAGCAGAGTAACTTGAGATAATATTCTGAAAGAGAAATGAAATGAATCAATTAATAGGCTTGCTACAATGTCATGTTACAAGCAAACATCTGACAGATTTACACCACAGAACGAGCCCAAGTTGAACGGGAAGATCTCACCTTAGAGTCAGCATCAGGATTGACATCGGTGGACTCAGGGTTAACTTCGGATGCAGGTGGGGCAAGGTGCACCTTGTGCAGGACAAGGATTTGGTCCCTGGCAGCCTTAGACAGGCTGCAGAACAGATACATGATTTTCTACGGGATCCATCAGAGCACAAAGGAATGAAACGAAAGAGGGTGGTTACCTCTCCGCATAGACACGCGCGAGATCTGGGTCTTCATGCACCACCACCATGACCAGTGTGGGTGCCGGCTTGGTGTGGGAGAACCTTTCCTGAGAGTAGTGGCCGACGCCCTTGGGACGCAGGAGACCAGAGGTGTTGGGCAGGTGAGCGCGGAGGCCGGCGATGGGGATGTCAGCGCCGCCCTTGGCAGCATGGGAGCCGGTGAGAAGACTCCTCGCCGCGACTCCAGCGAGCCGAGAACCCACACGGCAGAGCGCCATGGCACGCGTCGTCGCTCGCCTCCGCCTCCGCCGCCGCCTGAGGAAGAAATGTTAGGGTTTAGATCAGGGGAGACCGGCGCATATAAATAGTATAGTGAGTGGGCCGTTATTGGGCCATAAACCATACAACGAGATGCAAATCTCTGCTATTAAGCCCACCATTGATGTGAAAGTCCAAAAAAAAATGAGAAGCGCCGCTCATAGCCACTGGCTGACTGCTGGGGCCATTCTGTCAGTGGCGTTGGATAAATTGCCAGAAAAAGGAGGAATCAGGCTCTCGGGGGAATCGAACCCACGACCTGTCCGAATAGAGACAGGGAGGCGAGCCACTAGGGTAAGCTCTCGCGCGTGACACAGGAGGAAACAGATCGAACTAGATCTATCAAATTAGGGGAGCAGAATCAGGAAGATCAAAACCAATGAAAACTTGCATAGATCTGAAAACAAGTG
>NC_057796.1:492391698-492403331 GCF_018294505.1 Triticum aestivum
CTCCCTTGGGAATCGAACCCACGACCTGTCCGAATAGAGACAGGGAGGCGAGCCACTAGGGTAAGCTCTCGCGCGTGCCACAAGAGGAAACAGATCGAACTAGATCTATCAAATTAGGGGAGCAGAATCAGGAAGATCAAAACCAATGAAAACTTGCATAGATCTGAAAAACAAGTGCTGCATGGTATCAAACTATCAACAAAAAACGAGGTCGAACCAACGAAAACAACACGCGCATCTTTGATCTGAAGAAGGAGATGGCAGGGTTTCAACTTCAAAAGATGGATCCAAAAAATCTGGCAAATCGTTCGCCGCTTGGGCTTGCGAAGGCAAATATCGATCTGAGATACTGATACCCAACATGCCATGGCCACCATGGCCATGGCCAAAGTCTCAAAGGTCACGCGAACCTCACGAGACCTTGGCCATGGCCGTGGGAACCAAAGCGATGGTACGTCTTGTCGAAGCACAAGGGCTGGCGAGTTCTTGGAACTCGGATGGCCAAGAGAGGAGGAGGGGGGTTGGTGCGAGAGGAGGAAGAAGGAACTAGAGATGCGCCGCACCATTGTGGCGCTAGGTCTAAGATAAGGGAGGAGGGCCAAAGGATGACAAAGAGGAGGCCGCACCATTATATATATCCTACTAGTAAGCCTTCTAGGTCACGGCTCTTGGTTGCGTGAATTAATGGCGTGATTCACGGGCCGGGTCGCGCGGCTCCGCAGCTCAATTCTCGCAGCTGAGCCGTTAAGTGGAGGTCAGTAGCCCCTCAGTCCTAGCTGGCGGCCTTCTAGAATACGTTGACAAGTCGTCGGACCGGACGCGCCTCCCGCGGACCCTACGCGGCATACACACGGGAATCGTTTACCTTTCCCAGCTTACGTGCATGCTTTCACGGCCGGCGGCGGCCTTCTGCCCGTTTGGGCAAGGCCCGTCCCACGTGGACCCTGACTGCGTACCTGGAGCGTAAAAGCTATGACGCGCACGAGATCTAAGGTCTGACATTGTCGCGTCCATCTCCTCCGTTGGTTGAGATGCCCCCCATGATCGCACGGCCCGCGGTTCCTCCCAGGAAGCACACGATCCGCGTACTCTCCCCTCATTGGCCGGAGGTTGCGTCCACCGGTTTTCTTTCCTTTTTTTTTTCTTTTCCTTCGGGTAATAAATGAATGAATTTGGATGGACGCGCTGCGGTTCGTTGCGGCGTCACGTCAAAACGACCAAGTCTCACGCGGTTGTTTCCTGGAGTTCTGTTACGTAGTACAAAATATACGTGACATGATAGTGCCCGATTCCTATATATACCACAAATAAGCGGTGCATCAGTACGAGACATATACTGCGCGGTACACGGTTTGCCCAAAATAACGCTCTGCTACGCCGTGCACGGCCACGACACAAAAACATGACCAAGGTTCCTTTTTTTAGTACAAAAACATGACCAAGTTACGTGGTACGCCGTGTTCTTCTGCCACACTTGTAAATTCACAACATTTTTTCTCGGGGCAACTCCAACGCGCCCGACGCATTCTGTCCATGCGTCCGGCCGAGTCGAAACAAACACAAACAGCGGCAACGTGGACACCGTGCGTCCGACGCCCGCCTTTGTCCTTCCCTGGCACGCCATACGGTGGCATATCGGCCGTTCTCCCTCCGCGTCCATAGTCGAAACACCCCGCCCTCGTCATTGCCGACCATGCGTCGATACCTTCGCCGTAAGGACACAAGGAAATAAGAGCATCCACGCTCGGATACAGTGAACCTAAACTAAAGAAAACTATCATAATTTCTTTCGGATACATTTTATTAAGAAAACTATCATATTATTACATGCAATGTGAAACCTACACTAAAGAAGCTCGTCTGGCTCCGCCGTGCCATGTCCGGCGGCCGACTGCACCCCTTAAAGTGTTGCTTCGGTCGCCAGCGAGGTAGAGTAGGACATGGGACACGCACCGGCTCACAACGCTCAAGGCGCCGCTGTCTCCCATGCCCTACTCTTCCTCGTCGGAGCCCGTCGCTTGCAGATCATCATGGACGTGAGATCGATGATGGATTCATCGTGGGAGGAGTCGGCGACGTCCACCACGACGTGGTTGCGGTGCCCAGGCTGGTCGTGCACCATATGGGGCGCCGGAGAATGCGACTCCGCCTCGCCGACATCCGCTGCCTCGCAAAACGGACACGCCTCAACATATTTGCGTTGGGCGACACACATGTGTTCACCTCTGCCTCAACGCGCCAACGAAGTCGTTGTGCACTGTTGTCGTGTTCGAACACCAGACGAAACCCCCCTCCCGCCTCCAATAAGGCAGCAGCGACACACCTCGCGCCGGACCCATGTGCCATTTGGCCGGATGCAATGGATTCCCGACGGAAGGAGTCCGAGCGGTGTCGTCGGGCGACCTCCTCCCGAGAGTGGCGGAGCACAAGGGAGATGGTCATCTCTTCCTTGGGGTCGCATGGTACGAGCTCTCGGTCAATGGATCTGGAGGTGTAGGACTCGGATCCGTTGTCCGCCATCCCGAGAAGGTTAGAGATTGCCGGTCGAGGGCTTGGGTGGCGGAGTGGAGTGGAGCGAATTGGAGTGGAGTGGCTAGGGTTTGGTCCGGCAGCGAATGGAAACGAATATATGTGGGATCGGGTAGGCCGGCGTGGGTCGGGTCCAACATGGAGGACGCGTCCGGGTCACCTGATATCCGCCCCATATTTAAGCTGGATATGAGGGGTGCTAGTCAGCCCGATCGTTTGAGGCCAGTTTGAGGCGCCCACCTCGATCGGGTTTTTTGATCGGCTAGTGACCGAACTGTCCTCCGTATTTGATTACAATAGATGATGCGTGTGATGCACGATTACAAGTATGAACTAGATGAGAGAGGGCTATGTTTGGGCCTCCCATTTCGAGAGGAGCTTTCCTGCAAAAAATCTAAAATGGGAGTTGTACAAAAAACATATTCTCCAACTTTAAACTCACGTTTTTGGATTCTTTTGTCATGCCATTTTTTTACTTTTTCTTTGAATAACTTTGCATTTTCATAAGCTTGTGTTCTTCATTCATCTACATAGCTTATATCAAATAACCTCTTTTCACCAGCAAGTTTGAAATCATAGTTGAGTTCTTTAACTGCCCAATATGCTTTATGTTCTAACTCAAGAGGCAAATGACAAGCTTTTTCATAAATCATTTTATAAGGAGACATACCCGTAGGATTTTTATAAGATGTTCTATAAGCCCAAAGTGCATCATCTAATTTCTTAGACCAATTCTTCCTGGACCTATTAACAGTCTTTTGCAAAATTAATTTTATTTCTCTATTGCTAGGTTCAACTTGACCACTAGACTGAGGATGATAGGGTGATGCAATTGTATGGTTGACATCATACTTAGCAAGCATCTTACGGAAAGCACCATGAATAAGTGTGAACCACCATCAGTCATTAAATATCTAGGGACTCCAAACCTTGGGAAAATAACTTCCTTAAGCATTTTAATAGAGGTGTTGTGATCAACACTACTATTTGGAATAACTTCTACCCATTTAGTAACATAATCAACATCAACCAAAATATGTGTATACCCATTAGAGGAAGGAAAAGGTCCCATGTAATCAAATCCCGCAACATCAAATGGTTCAACAGCAAGTGAATACTTCATAGGCATTTCTTGACGTTTACCGATATTACCTATTCTTTGACATTCATCACAAGAAGAGACAAACTTACGGGCATCCTAGAAGAGAGTAGGCCAATAAAATCCAGATTGCAATACCTTGTGAGCAGTTCTATCTCCAGCATGATGCCCTCCATAAGCCTCGGAGTGACATTTCTGTAGGATTTGTCGCAGTTCATGCTCAGGTACACAACGTCTAATAATATCATCTACTCTTTCTTTATAAAGATGTGGGTCATCCCAAAAGTAATGTCTTAAATCATAGAAAAAGAAATTGTTGGTATGGAAAGCTAGGTGGTAAATATTTAGCAACAATGTAATTAGCATAGTCAGCATACTAAGGAGTACTATGAGAAACATTTATTGCAGCTAATTGCTCATCAGGAAAACTATCATCAATAGGTAGTGGGTCATCAAGCACATTTTCAAGCCTAGACAAGTTATCAGCTACTGGGTTCTCAGCTCCTTTTGTATCAATGATATGTAAATCAAATTCTTGTAACAAGAGAACCCAACGAATAAGTCTAGGTTTAGCATCTTTCTTTTCCATAAAATATTTAATAGCAGCATGATCTGTGTGAACAGTTACCTTGGAATCAACAATATAAGGTCTAAATTTATCACAAGCAAAAACCACTGCTAAGAATTCTTTTTCGGTAGTAGCATAATTTCTTTGAGCACTGTCTAGAGTTTTACTAGCATAATGAATAACATTCATTTTCTTATCAACTCTTTGTCCTAGAACAGCACCAACAACATAATCACTAGCATCACACATAATTTCAAAAGGCAAGTTCCAATCAGGTGGTTGAACAATAGGTGCAGATATTAAGGCTTTCTTGAGTGTTTCAAAGGCTTCAAGACAATCATCATCAAAAACAAAAGGAATATCCTTTTGCAAGAGATTAGTGAGAGGCCTAGAAATTTTAGAAAAGTTTTTGATAAATCTCCTATAGAAACCAGCATGATCTAGGAAACTACGAATACCTTTGATGTCCTTAGGACATGGCATTTTCTCAATAGCATCAACCTTAGCTTGATTCACTTCAATACCTCTTTCAGAAATTTTATGACCCAAGACAATGCCTTCATTAACCATAAAGTGGCACTTCTCCCAATTTAAAACAAGATTTGTTTGTTCACATCTCTGCAAAACTCGCTCAAGATTGCTTAAACAATCATCAAAAGACTTCCCATAAACAGAAAAGTCATCCATAAAAACCTCAACAATCTTTTCACAAAAGTCAGGGAAGATAGCAGTCATACATCTTTGAAAGGTAGCAGGTGCATTACATAAACCAAAAGGCATACGTTTATAAGCATAGGTTCCAAGACAAGGAAAAGTGGTCTTTTCTTGATCAGGTTGAGAAACAGGTATTTGTGAAAAGCTAGAGTATCCATCTAGGAAGCAAAAGTGTGTGTGTTTAGATAATCTTTCAAGCATTTGATCAATAAAAGGCAAAGGGTAATGATCTTTTCTAGTTGCTTTGTTTAATTTTCTGTAATCAATTACCATTCTATAGCATGTAACAATTATTTGTGGAATAAGTTCATTCTTATCATTAGGAACAACAGTAATACCTCCTTTCTTAGGGACACAATGAACAGGACTTACCCATCTACTATCAGCTATAGGATAGATTATACCTGCTTCCAGAAGTTTTAAGATTTCCATTCTTACCACTTCCTTCATTTTTGGATTCAACCGACGTTGGTGATCAACAACAGGTTTAGCATCAGGTTCCATATTAATTTTCTGACATAGAGTGGGACTGATGCCCTTTAAATCATCAAGAGTATATCCAATAGCAGCCCGGTGCTTCCTTAGAACTTTCAATAATCTTTCTTCTTCATGTTCTGAAAGGTTAGCACAAATAATAACAGGATATATTTTCTTTTCGTCAAGATAAGCATATTTCAAAGTGTCTGACAATTGTTTTAATTCGAACACAGGCTCACTTTAGGTGGAGGAGGACCTCCTAGAGTTTTAATAGACAAATTTTGTTTAAGCAGAGGACATTGTTCAAAGAAAACCATATCTATTTCATTTCTTTCATGCATATGTAAATCATTTTCATGGTCTAGCAAATATTGTCCTAAAGGATCAGTAGGTGGAACAGCAATAGAAGCAAGACCAATTAATTCATCCTTACTAGGAAATTCTTTTTCATGATGATTTCTACTAAACTTGGAAAAATTAAACTCATGAGACTCATCACCAAAGCTAACACCAACAGTTTGTTTCTTACAGTCTATCTTAGCATTAAATGTATTCAAGAAAGGTCTACCAAAGACAATGGGACAAAAGTCGTCTTGTGGGGAACTAAGAACAAGAAAATCAATAGGGTATTTAATCTTCCCACACAAGACTTCAACATCTCTAATAATCCCAACTGGTGATATGGTGTCTCTACTAGCAAGTTTAATAGTAACATCTATTTCTTCTATCTCAGCAGGTGATATGCCTTTCATAATTTTTTCATATAAAGTGTAAGGAATAACACTCACACTAGCACCCATTTCACATAAACCATGATAACAGTGATCTCCTATTTTAACTGAAATAATAGGCATGCCAACAACATGTCTATGTTTATCTCTTTTATCAGGTTTAGCAATTCTAGCAGCTTCTTCACAGAAGTAAATAACATGCCCATCCATATCTTCTTCCAAGAGATCTTTAACCATAGCAATACTAGGTTCTACTTTAATTTGTTCATCAGGTTTAGGTGTTCTAATATAGCTTTTGTTAACCATAGTTGAAACTTTAGCATGTTCCTTTATCCCAACAGGGAAAGGTGGTTTCTCTATATAAGCAGAAGGAACAACTGGATCAACATTATAACGCATAGTTTCTTCTTTAATGGGTACCGCTTCTTTAATTTCTTCTTTAATAGGTGGGTGATATTTAAACCACTTCTCCTTAGGGAGTTCAACATGAGTAGCAAATGATTCACAACAGGAGGCTACTATCTCAGAGTCAAGTCCATATTTAGTGCTAAACTTTTGAAAAACATCGGTATCCATAAAAGATTTAACACAATCATACTTAAGTTTAATACCTGACTCTTTACCTTCGTCGAGTCCCAATCTTCAGAGTTGCGTTTAATTCTTTCCAAAAGGTCCCACCGGAATTCAATAGTCTTCTTCATAAATGAACCAGCACAAGAAGTATCAAGCATGGTTTGATCATTACGAGAAAGCCGAGCATAAAAATTCTGGATAATAATTTCTCTTGAGAGCTCATGATTGGGGCATGAATATAACATTGACTTAATCCTCCCCCAATCTAGAGCGATACTTTCTCATTCACGAGGCCAAAAGTTATATATATATAATTCCGATCACGATGAACTAGATGCATAGGATAAGAATTTTGGTGGAACTCCAATTTTAAACGATTCCAATTCCATGATCCAATATCATCGCATAGCCTATACCATGTCAATGCTTTTCCCTTCAAAGATAAAGGGAAAACCTTTTTCATCACTTCATCCCTGGGTAAACTGCTTAAACAATCCACAAATTTGTTCCACAGATATCAAGTGCATATCAGGATGTTCGGTTCCATCGTGCATAAGGATTAGCTAGCAGTTGTTCTATCGTACCCGAAGGAATTTCATATTCAATATTTTCAGTAGGTGTAGTAGGTTGAGGGTAACTAATTGTGGTTCCGGACGAGGTGAAGATACCCCGAACAAACCCCTCAAAGGATTGTTTTCCATAATAACAAGTGACAATAAATTTTAGCACACTATATAAATGTTTCCTTACCAAATTCCACTTACCAAAGGCGCTTCACTCTCCGGCAACGGCGCCAGAAAATGGCCTTGATGACCCACAAGTATAGGGGATCAATTGTAGTTCTTTTCGATAAGTAAGAGTGTCGAACCCAACGAGGAGCAGAAGGAAATAACAAGTAGTTTTCCATAAGGAATGTCTGCAAGTGCTGAAATTCTAAGTAGCGGAGTAGTTTGGTAGCAAGATAATTTGTAACGGTCAAGTAACAATAATAGTAACAAAAGTGTAGCAAGGTAGCCCAATCCTTTTGAGGCAAAGGACAGGCCAAAACGGCCTCTTATGATAAGCAAAGCGTTCTTGAAGGTACACGGGAATTTCATCTAGTCACTTCCATCATGTTGGTTTGATTTGTGTTTGCTACTTTGACAATTGTTTGATTTGTGTTTGCTACTTTGATAAGCAAAGCGTTCTTGAAGGTACACGGGAACTAGGGTTTTATAGGAGATGGTGTTGTTGAAGATGTTGATGGAGATTGCCCTCCCCAAGATGGGAGAGTTGTTGGCGATGATGATGACGATGATTTCCCCCTCCGGGAGGGAAGTTCCCCCGGCGGAATCGCTCCGCCAGAGGGCAAAAGCGCTCCTGGCCAAGTTCCGTCTCGAGACGGCGACGCCTCGTCCCGAAAGTCTCCTCCTTATTTTTTCTAGGTCAAAATGACTTATATACCAGAAGATGGGCACCGGAGGTGGGCTGAGGAGGCCACAACCCACCAGGGCGCGCCTGGGGGCCCTGGCGCGCCCAGGTGGGTTGTGCCCACCTAGTGGCCCCCCTCTGGTGTTTATTGGCTCCAATATTCCTCAAATAATTCATAAAAGATCTCCGTAAAGTTTTAGCTCATTTGGAGTTGTGCAGAATAGGTGGCCTGACGTAGCTTTTCCAGGTCCAGATTTCCAGCTGCCAGAATTCTCCCTCTTGGTGTGTTCCTTGTAAATTATGAGAGAAAAGACATTCGAATTACTCCAAAAAGGATTATTATGGATAAAAACATTATAAATAACAGTAAAGAAACATGATGCAAAATGGACGTATCATTCATCAATTAGCCTAGCTCTCCTACTAGAGTTGAAATGCCTAAGATACGTGAGGGTTATGTTATGGAGGGGGAGATAGCTAGTGAATATCTTGCTTGTAATGACAGAGATGGTGTTAAGAAATTGCTGAGTAAGTGATACGTCTCCAACGTATCTATAATTTTTGATTGTTCCATGCTATTATATTATCTGTTTTGGATGTTTTATATGCATTATTATGCTATTTTATAATTCTTGGGTTGTAAGTAAATAAAAGTGTGATGATCTTCATTATTAGAGCATTGTCCCATGTGAGGAAAGGATGATGGAGACCATGATTCCCCCACAAGTCGGGATGAGACTCCGAAAAAAAAGAGGCCATAGAAAAAGAGGAGAAGGCCCAAACAAAAAAAACAAAAAAATGAAAGAAAAAGAGAGAAGGGGCAATGTTACTATCCTTTTTCCACACTTGTGCTTCAAAGTAGCACCATGATATTCATGATAGAGAGTCTCTTATTTTGTCACTTTCATATACTAGTGGGATTTTTTATAGAACTTGGCTTGTATATTTCAATGATGGGCTTCCTCAAAATGCCCTAGGTCTTCGTGAGCAAGCAAGTTGGATGCACACCCACTTAGTTTCTTTTGTTGAACTTTCATACATTTATAGCTCTAGTGCATTCATTGCATGGCAATCCCTAATCCTCGCATTGACATCAATTGATGGGCATCTCCATAGCCCGTTGATTAGCCGCGTCGATGTGAGACTTTCTCCCTTTTTGTCTTCTCCACACAACCTCCATCATCATACTCTGTTCCACCTATAGTGCTATGTCCATGGCTCGCGCTCATATATTGCGTGAAAGTTGAAAAAGTTTGAGAATGCTAAAGTATGAAACAAATGATTGGCGTGTCATCGGGGTTGTGCATGATGGGAGCATTTTGTGTGGCGAAAATGAAGCATGGCCAACCTATATGATTTCGTAAGGATGAGCTTTCTTTCGCTATGTTATTTTGAGAAGACATAATTGCTTGGTTAGTATGCTTGAAGTATTATTATTTTTATGTCAATATTAAACTTTTGTCTTGAATCTTTCGAATCTAAACATTCATGCCACAATAAAGAAAATTACATTGATAATTATGTTAGGTAGCATTCCACATAAAAAATTCTGTTTTATCATTTACCTACTCGAGGACGAGCAGGAATTAAGCTTGGGGATGCTCGATACGTCTCCAACGTATGTATAATTTTTGATTGTTCCATGCTATTATATTATCCATCTAGGATGTTTTATATGAATTTATATGCTATTTTATATGATTTTTGGGACTAACCTATTAACCTAGAGCCCAGTGCCAGTTTCTGTTTTTTCCTTGTTTTTGAGTTTTACAGAAAAGGAATATCAAACGGAGTCCAATTGACGTGCCAATTTTTGATGATTTTTATGGACCAAAAGAAGCCCCCGGAGTAAAAGAGTTGGGCCAGAAGAGTCCCGAGACGTCCACGAGGGTGGAGGGCGCGCCCTACCCCCCTGGGCGCGCCCCCTATGTCGTGGACGACTCGGAGACCCCCCTAATGTGAGACCGACGCCAAAAATTCCTATAAATACCCAAACCTCGAGAAAATAACCTAGATCGGGAGTTCCGCCGCCGCAAGCCTCTGTAGCCACCAAAAACCAATCGGGACCCTGTTCCGTCACCCTGCCGGAGGGGGAATCCCTCACCGGTGGCCATCTTCATCATGCCGGCGCTCTCCATGACAAGGAGGGAGTAGTTCACCCTCGGGGATGAGGGTATGTACCAGTAGCTATGTGTTTGATCTCTCTCTCTCGTGTTCTTGATTTGGCACGATCTTGATGTATCGTGAGCTTTGCTATTATAGTTGGATCTTATGATGTTTCTCCCCCTCTACTCTCTTGTAATGGATTGAGTTTTCCCTTTGAAGTTATCTTATCGGATTGAGTCTTTAAGGATTTGAGAACACTTGATGCATGTCTTGCATGTGCTTATCTGTGGTGACAATGGGATATTCACGTGATCTACTTGATGTATGTTTTCGTGATCAACTTGCGGGTTCAGTGACCTTGTGAACTTATGCATAGGGGTTGGCACACGTTTTCGTCTTGACTCTCCGGTAGAAACTTTGGGGCACTCTTTGAAGTTCTTTGTGTTGGTTGAATAGATGAATCTGAGATTGTGTGATGCATATCGTATAATCATACCCACGGATACTTGAGGTGACATTGGAGTATCTAGGTGACATTAGGGTTTTGGTTGATTTGTGTCTTAAGGTGTCATTCTAGTACGGATTCTAGGATTAATCGAACGGAAAGAATAGCTTCGTGTTATTTTACTATGGACTCTTGAATAGATCGATCAGAAAGAACAACTTTGAGGTGGTTTCGTACCCTACAATAATCTCTTCGTTTGTTCTCCCCTATTAGTGACTTTGGAGTGACTCTTTGTTGCATGTTGAGGGATAGTTATATGATCTAATTATGTTATCCTTGTTGAGAGAACTTGCACTAGTGAAAGTATGAACCCTAGGCCTTGTTTCCTAGCATTGCAATACCGTTTTTGCTCACTTTTATCTACCTTGCTGCTTTTATAATTTCAGATTACAAAAACCTATATCTACCATCCATATTGCACTTGTATCACCATCTCTTCGCCGAACTAGTGAACCTATACAATTTACCATTGTATTGGGTGTGTTGGGGACACAAGAGACTCTTTATTATTTGGTTGCAGGGTTGCTTGAGAGAGACCATCTTCATCCTACGCCTCCCACGGATCGATAAACCTTACGTCATCCACTTGAGGGAAATTTGCTACTGTCCTACAAACCTGTGCACTTGGAAGCCCAACAACGTCTACAAGAAGAAGGTTGTGTAGTAGACATCAGTCCACATCAGTAGGAGCTGCTGCTGCTTTAACTCTCGCTCGCGCTACTGCTCTGCTCTTGCTCTCGGTCCCCTGCTTGGTCTGCTCTTGCTCTTGCTCGCGCTGCTGCTCTCGCTCTTGCTCTTGCTTGCGATGCTGCTCCGATTTAGCTACACTTCAGTCGACTGAATCAACTTTTGGGTCAGTCAATTTTCAGGGGTGGGGGGGGCTCGCCGGAGTTAAGGAAGAACCAGCCGCAGTAGGGAGGG
>NC_057796.1:492403698-492430020 GCF_018294505.1 Triticum aestivum
GGGGGGGCTAGAGGGATGGCCGGGGCGGCGGCGGACCGGCGGTGGGGAGTGGTTTTGGGGCAGGCGGGGCAGCGCACCGCCGGCCGTGGGCGGCGAGGGGCGGCTGTTTGGCCGGTGGTAGCTGGCGGCTTAGGGGGGTGGAGGTTGAAGATGAACTGCAGGCCCTTGATTTCGTATCCAATGGCTGGAAAATCGACTGACCAGAGATGAAAAAGTCAGCCGACTGACGTGTAGCCTCACCTGATGCTGCTACACGACCAGCTACCCCGGCTCTCGCACGCGCCGCCGCCGCTGCTGCTGCTATTGCTTTTCTGCTACTAGTGCGTTCAGTTTCGACAGCAAAATTCAGTTTCGATAGTTAAGTTCAGTTTCGACAGTTAAGTTCAGTTTCGACAGTTAAATTCAGTTTTGACAGTTAAGTTCAGAGATTAGCGGCTGATGTATTTACATATAGCACTTTGTGGTTATGTATTTTACGTCATCTATTGGAGATACTATTAGAATTCCACTCAGGTTAACGTTGTCTCTCCTGTCCTGCTTTAGCCTCGGCGTCATACAACTCACCAGAGCTGCTCCAACGACGAAACCCTCCATCACAGCGGAGCAGTTCCCCGGGCTCCATCTCAAGATGCCTAAGATCTTCTTCCCCTCCTCCGACAGCCAAGTCAGCCGGATCATCCTCACCGACCAACCCAATCACACTGAGATCAACATGGCTTCGCCAAAGAGGTTGTACACTTGTTGCATCTCTTTTTTACTCTACATGTTATATATATTGTCCACTGAGCACACGCAGTAATGTGAAATACGATTAGTTTCTCCTACTATATGACAAGCAGTGAGGTACCAGGCAACTTAGCTATCCGTGATGGACTCTCTTGAACGCCATCATTATTTATCTCTCCGCGTTTGAGCTGTGCATTTGTCGATGGGCCTCGGAGTTGAGCTAGTAGGGCAGTGGCCTGGGTCCAAAGTAGTAGAATTAGCACAAAAACATTTTTTGAGTGTAGGCTTTCCCTTGCTCAAGCCTGCCTGCTAGAATCGCCAGTGCTTGAAAGGAAAAGTGAAGGAAAAACATAGGAATTGGAAAGTTTCCTATGGTACTACTATTCATGCATTTGGTTCAAAAGAATGGAGCAAAGGAAAACTGTAGGATTTGTTCCTTTAGTGTCTCCTTGAAAGAAAAACTGTAGGAATTTTAATATCCACTTGTCCTCCTTTTCAAATTCCTATTCATGTAGCACAAGACTAAGAGATAGTAGCATAATAGCATTATAACTATACATTTTCTTGTGGTTTGACTTAGTCTCACCATGCTTCTTTGCATCCTGTGATCTTCCAATTCTTGTGAACCAAACACCCAGATTGGCAGAAATCCTGTGTTTTTAAATTCTCTGTTTTGCACGTGCATTCCTATCCTATTACTGTGTATTTCCTATCCCTGCGTTGTTAGAATCCTCCAATTCAAACGAGTCCTTACAGAATTACTTCTCTTATAGATAGTTGTAAAAAAAAACCTTGTGTGGTTTGTCCCTCTCTTGCTGCGCCATCGTCCACCCCAGCTCAGCTGCTCCAACGACAGAAGGGTCCAGCACAGCAGGGATCCGGCCTCCAGACTGTCTTTCGCCGCCTCAGATCTTCTTCCCCGCCGCTGGCAGCCATGACAACTGCATTACCATCATCAACCGAGCAGATGACCTCGAGGACTACACGGGTCCGCAGGAGAGGTCGCACTCTTTCGTGTCTGCTTACGTTATGCATCGCTTAATAGTACATGCTACTTTATCGTCCTGTTCACCGATTAGACTCTGAGTCAGCTCCAAACTAATGGTCAAACATGAGTTTTTAAATGGTTGTGGGGTACATATCGGGGCCGCAATCAATAGTATCTATCTACTATCTGGTTAATCTCTGGTGTCTACTATGAGTTTCATGTTGGGTGGGAAAGAAACAGTAAAGAAGCCATTATCTGTATTTTTTAACTGAAGCCATTATCTGCCTGCTATCATTGGTTTTGGGTCTATCCACAGGTTGCTACCATCACTCTGGATTTCTGCATGCACTCCTTACATAATCTCACTATGTTTTATTCCTATGCATGTGAGTTATTGTACACAATAGAACTGAACATGTAGAGCAAAAGAGACGAGCCTTGCGTGGCAATAAAATTTCATGCAGATGTCGCTCCATGGTAGGCGCAAAGGCAGCCCCCCTCCACCCATTTCGGATTGTAATCGAGAGGAAGATATCTGTTCTGAGGGGGATTCAGAAGGAGAAGACCACTCCTATTTATGTAGGGGAACGCAGCAGAAAACAAAAAATTTCTGACCTACGCACCAGCCCAGGACCACTATGGAGACTGCATACATGGTTTGATCTTTTTCGTTACCGACTCGTAGCGCAGCGGGAAGTAGAGTCGATGACGATCGGCGGTGCAGATCCCCGCAGCTAGGATTTACAACCTCCCAACCGCGAGGATGTATACCCTCATCTGCTCCTCAGACAGCCCTCCAGGAGGCGGTCGAACAGCCCCCCGGACGGTGTCGCGGACAGCCCTTCGGGAGGACCTTCGAAACTCGAACGGTCACTCGGACAGCCCTTCGGGAGGACCTTCGAAACTCGGACGGTCACACGGACAGCCCTTCGGGAGGCACTCACGAACTAAGACCGAAACTACGATCTCTCTACAGAGTTGCACACATACGGTGTCATCTATCCGGCAGGGCTTCGCCGTCCATAACTAGTTCCTGCCGGAACCCAGACAGCCTTACGGCTCTACGAAACTCTTTTCGTGGGAGGGAGAGAAGAAGCCAGATAATGCATGGCATGTGTATGAGAGCAAGGGATGAGTGTGGAGGGCTGCCCCTCCACCTCTATTTATAGGAAATCCCAAGGGGGTAGGGTAGTTTCACAAAAAACCCAAAATGCACATGAATGAAGTCCTTCCACAAGGACCTAGGAGTGAAACCAAGGAACAAGAGGGTCCCCAAGGGGGGATACCCCATGTGGCCGGCCACACCCCCATGAGGGGCCCAAAAAATGGCTCCTATCCATCCATGTCATCCCCAAGATCTTTTGGAGCAAAGCCCCAAAAGGTGGCTTTCCATAAAGTAACCATAAAGCTGATTTTCACTATTCACGACGACATTTTTCAGCGTCTGATCGAACTGAAAATATTTATGTGGGCTAAGAACATTTCCAGTACCCACTAAAATGATTTTCAACGCATTCCGAAACAATTCCGGTTTTAGTGATTTTCATCTGCGAAACGCATCTGAAGTGGCTTCGGCAGCTCCGGAACATTTCCGATTTTTATCTCAGAAAATTCCAAAAAGCTTCCAGAATGATTCTGGCATCCTCCAAGAATTATCAGGCATGTGTCGAAACCAATTTGACTTAATGGTGTATCCCGAAACAACTTTTCGGTATCATCGAAACTTATCCGATGACCTCTCTCCGCGGTACGATTCCGCTGTCCGGAACTTTTCGGTGTCCGAAACTTTTTCGGTGATTTTCTCTCAGACTCCCTGTCTAGTATTCAGCAGATAGATGACCCTTAAGCGTGTGACCCTATAGGTTCGGTGAAGTATAGACATGACCCGAAACCCCTTCCGATCAATGATCAACATCGGAGCCGTGGACACCCATATTGACCCCTATACCCACACGAATAAATATTCGAGTGAACCTCCAGTTGCCGTGTGCTATTCCTGTTGCTTCACGATATGTTACAAATACCCGAGGTGAGACATGTTGGCATTCCTGTGGATCAACAACTTGTCCACTATGCTAGCTACCTCGTTACCGGTATTGTTCTCTTTTCTCGTTATCGTGTTCCGGCATCCCCGTGATCAAATCACAAAGTGTCTGGCCAGACGATGATGGATACCGTAACACCGAGAGGGCCCAGAGATATCTCTCCATCGTCGGAGGAGCAAATCCCAATCTTGAGCTATCAAGTTACTTGACACACTTTTCCATGAACCCGTAAGCCGCCGTAATAGCTACCCATTTACGGATGACGTTTAACAAACCCCAAAGTTCATGAAGCAAGCATGAAGAAACTCGATACTCTCATGGTCTAAGGAATCATGCAAACGTTAACTATCTCTGTGTTATGTACCAATAAACTTGTGACGAATGAATCTCATAGCATAACATCATGCCGGGTCGATTCAACACAAATGTTCTCTTAACATTGTACCCTCAAGGTTGCTGACATAGACATGCCCATGATCAGGAAAACATAACCATCATGCAACACTTGAGCTAGTCTTAGAGGCCAGACTAGGAATACATTTTACCGTTTATTATTCCACACGTGCATATGAGTCTTCCTCCGAGCCTCGTGGTTATTGCAGACTCGAGAACCATAGCAGTTATAGCATGGAACATAAAAATAATTATGAACTCGGAGATAAATAATATCATTTATTATTGCCTCTAGGGCATATCTCCTACAATTTACCCCCTGAGGTCTTCGCTCTAACTTGGCATGCTGATGTTGGTTATATCATGCATATGGTGCCTTGCATTGCTTACTTTATACATCAAATATGTCATCTGATTAGTTTAGTCATGCTTTGTGTGAATGCCATATGTTTAGTTTATTCATCGATTATGTGAATTATGCAACGCCATCTTGTTTAGCCAGGCATCATATATGTGAATTTTGCAATGCCATCCTGCTTATCCAGTCATCTTATATGTGAATTATATCAGGCATCCTTTTTTTTCGTTACATATTTCATTTGTCAACAATGTTAGTACATTCAACTACTCTTCGTGTGCATCAGGCATTTGACACGGTTATGGAAAATTCTGAAGTGAAAACAAGGTCTTCAGAGCAGACTATGCTATCTGACAAAGTGCATATCTCGCTGGTTACGGATAGCTCCTCAGAGGAGGATTCAGAGACAGATGACCAGTCCTATTCCCCCCAAGGTGTATGCTCTAACTTGGCAATGTTATGTTGCTCATATCGTGCGTATGGTGTCTTGCATTGCTATGTCATTTGATTAGTTTATACATGCTTTGTGTGAATGCCACCTGTTTAGTATCTAATTACCATATATGTGAATTATGCATTGCCATCTTGTTGCGAGACATTATATATGTGAATTATGCAATGCTATCTTGTTGCAAAGGCATTATATATGTGAATTATCCAATGACATGCTGTTTAGCCAATCATCATGTATGTGAATTATATCATGCTATCATTTTTATGTATTACGTGTTCCATTTGTCGACAACATTTGTATATTCAACTACTCTTCCTGTGCATCAACCATTTGAAGCGGTGATGGAAGTATCTGGAGTGAAAACAAGGTATTCAGAGCAGACAATGCTACCTGCTGAAGCATACATCTTGCTGGTTACAGAGAGCTCCTCATAGGAGGATTCAGAGACTGATGACCAGTCCTATTTCCCCCCTGAGGTCTATGCTCAAACTTGGCAGGGTTATATTACCCATGTCATGCATGTTGTCTTGCATTGCTTAGTTTTTACATCATATATGGATTGCCATCTGCTTACTTGCTTACTATATAAATCATATATTTGAATTATATCATGCCATCATGTTTACATACATAGCATGTATCTGAATTAGGGCATGGCAACCCATTTAATAAAGACATCATATAGTTATATCATCTCATCCTGTTTAGTGTTTACAGTCATCATATTTTGAATTATGTCATTCTGTCCGTGAATTATATCATGCTATCATGTTTCCATAGGCGGGCATGTATGTGAATTATGGCATGCCAACCTATTTAATAAACACATTATATAGTTATATCATGTCATCCTATTTACATAGTCATCATATTTTGAACTATGTCTTTCCATCTTTTTTAGTTAGCCATCATAATGTGAAATTGTGTCATGCTATCCTGTTTAGTTAGCCATCATATATGTGAAATTGTGTCATGCTATCCTGTTTGGTTAGACAACATAAATGTGAATTATTTCATGCCCTCTTTTATTCCCCACTATCCATTGCACCTGTCTTATCATACAATGTCTGTACATTCAATTAATTTTCTTGTTTATCAGTCATTTGAATTGGAGAGGGTGATGGCAATATCTAAGGGAGTAACAACACGGTCTTCAAAAAAGATAGTGCTACCAGTTGATGCAGATAGAACCACGGTTGTACTTGCCCAAGAACCAGCCCCACCACACATAACCCAGACTCTCGCAGATTGTACCCCTACCCAGTTGGACAGAGAACTAGCTACTCCCCTTCTAACCCCAACCTCAGCAGATAGTAACCCAGATCCAATTGACACAGCACCGTCTCCACCACAGAGCACCCAAACACGATCAGTTAGTAAGGGAACTGCAGTGCCCAAAGCACGAGGACCACCACTCCAAATCCTAACTCATCGCTTAAAGGAGAAGAAGAATTGTTCTCAGGTCAGGTTCTTTAGCTATGGTTCATACTCCTTTGCTCTTGCATCACTGTATTTACTCATACCAACTATTTTCAAATTTGAAGGATGGAATTAAAACTCCAATGGCGCAACAGGTATGTTTTAAACCTGTTTCTTTGACTGGTTTGTTGTTGTAACTTGCTCCATGTTGATTTCAGTTTCAATTGAATAAACAGTTATGTTCTCATGTCATGCACATTACAAGTGTTGTTATTGCTCTATAGTTTCCCACACTTATATTCTGTCTATTCTGCTTTGTCTTGAACAAATATTATTTGAACTGTGTCTCTATCTTGATTTGGCAACAAAAGCTAGAATGATATAGACCATAAAATGACCATGGTACATAGATATATGTTTGTTTCATGTTGTTATCCTGTCCACTTTACTACTGAACTGATTTACCAAAATGAGTTTCATATACAACATGGTAAACCTGTGATGTGTCTGCTTGTTTCTCTTTTAGAATGCGGACAAAATATTGGAGAACAGTACCCCGTTATGCAATGGTAAAGGAAGTAATGCAGATAAGGTTCAAGATAGTGAGACATCCCTGTTGGTCTCCAAGAAAGCTGATAAAAACTATCTTGACAACAGTGAGAGAACCCAAAATTCCTGTCTTGATGTAGTGTTCGAGTTACTGTCCACTACTGCTAGCACAAGCTCTTCGAACTCGCTGGCTGAATCAGTTTGTCTTCTTGAGTCTCAACTTCAAGTTGAAAGACATCGATCAGATGTGCTACGACAGGAAGCTGAAGGACTGAGAAAGTCCCTACAGAATTCAGATGCATACTTTCTGGTGCAACAACAAGCGCTGGAGGATTTAAGCGCCAAACAAGAGAAAGTTAATAAGCTTGCTAAGCACCTTGTCAGCATTATCGGTACCCAGGATATTGTTTCTTGAGATCTTTTGAAGTGGTGTCAGTTCTGGACTTGTTTTGCTGCGGCGTTTATTTGCACTGGTCGCCAACTTTGACAACCAGTGTATATGATATGCTGTTTTGTTCCCTATATTTGCACTGGCGGCGAACTTTGATGCCCAGTGGATGTAATATGTGTAATAGCCGTGATAGCCTAGCATAAGTTGCTTGCTTATTTATTTCCTTGTTGTCTTGTTTATTTGTTTGCTTGTAGTCAGTGTAGTTTTTTTTCCGCGGTTTGGCCGCAATAACCTATTTTTTAAAACTAGGCCACAATAACCATGGGCTACATATTTACTGTAGTTACCATGGGCCTCCTACGGGCCATAGAAACAATGGGCCTTGTAAGGACCATAGAAAGAATGGGCCTTCTATGGGTCGTAGCATCAATGGGCCTTATACGGGCCGTAGCATCAATGGGCCTTATACGGGCCGTATGATCGATCGGCCAAACATGGGCCAACAACAGACCGCATTATGGGTCATAAACGGGCTAGATTTGGAATCGTCCATTCATGGGCCGACAATAACGGGCCGTCGTTAATCGACCGTATTTGATGAGCTATGAAAACGGCCCAACGGATTAACGTGCCGCAAACGGGCCGATTGTAACCACTGGCTGAATTTGGCCCACAAGCAGAAAAGGCGAGTAACGGGCCGTAAGTAACTGAATGCTGGAAATAAGCCCAAGAATAAATGGGCCCTGAGAAGGCCAAAGATAACACGGGTTGGAAACAGGCCAATGGAATAATGGGCCGTTAGTGGGTATGAAACGATACACTGTTCATTGCGGGCCAGATTCACTACGGGCCGTTAATGGGCCAAGAGTTACAAATGGCCTCGTATGGGCCGAAAGACATCATGGGCCGTACATGGGCCGGAAGTTACACCGGGCTGGAATCATATTGGACGGCCCAGATGAAGCTACTGGGCTTAATTCCGATAGGCCGTAATGGGACGTGAGTTAGCGGGACGTAAATGGGCTATATAGGAACAGGCTTTCCGTGGGCCGGCCCGTTACCTTTTGACCAACTCAAACGGGCTGGCCTTTTCACCAGAATGGGCCTCTGTTGGGCCGTGCCACATGTCTACCTATCATAGGCGCCTCCTGTCCAATGAATGGATGACATCTGTCCCAACGGTGAGCCAACACGTGTTTCCTCCGGCCAATGACAATTTTACACGTGGAAAAACCTCATTGGTCCGGGCTGTTAACGGGTTATCGGAGCCAAAACCGGACTCGATAGCTTAACGGCGACCCGTTACGGTGGATGCCACGTGTCGGTTACCCTTGACGAAAGCACTTCCATGACGCGCGATTTATCGTCATGGAAGTGGACACTTCCGTGATGATAATTTTGGTAATGTCATGGAACACTTCTACGACATCACAGGTATGACTATCTTGATTCTGTCATAAATTTGTCATGGATGTACATGCATGACAGAAAACGTGACCTACTGTGACAAACACGGATCATCATGGAAGTGTATTTTTTTAGTGTTGAAGGCATGTTCAATAAGTTTTTAGAAGGCCTTAAATTACCCACTGCACCAATGAAAGTGGGTGATCCCGCCAACAAGGTGACGGATGATAACTCCGACAAGGGGGAAGCTACTAGTGACAAAGTTCCTTTATCTAGTGGTAGAAGTGGAAATGGCATCTTTGCCCATGTTGAACCTCCACTCACTTATGGAGGACCGGTTCCCTCCACTCATTTGAATCATGTTGGTCCTCCTCCTAAGTTTGTGAAGAATGAGGATTTTGCCTCCTGGGTCTATCACTTTAAATGTCATTTAAATCATAGTAATACTAATCTTTGGAGAATCATTGAGCAAGGTTTCTACCCGCATGACCCAAGCAACTTCACCCTAGAGAAGCCACGGATAATCAATTCAATGAGTCCACTCTCTTCTCATCCAAGATGCAATTCCATCCGAAGATATTGCACATCTTCGACCTTTCACCGTGGCCAAGGAAGCATGGCAACATGTTGTTTCCATTTACAAGGGAAGTGCAAGCATTCAACACTCCAACTATGAAGTGGTGCAAGATGAAGCCGATCAGTTTGCAGTGAATGAAGATGAAGAACCTCGTGAGCTTTACCGGAGATTAACCACTCTCGCGGTCTCACTCCGAGATCATGGGAGCAAGGATACGGATGACAATGGGATCAAGCGCAAGTTTCTCAAGGCCATGATGCCCTACCATAAGGCCATGTCCTCCGTCATCCGTCAAAGGCCAGACTTCCACACCTTGTCCTCAAGTGAAGTGTTGGATGAGTTTGTGGCAATGAGGATCTTGGACAAGACCGCCGACAATGCGGTGTTGCATTCTCAACAAGCAAAAGAGCCCAACCTTGCCTTGAAGGCCAAGGCTAGTGTGGAAGAACAGGAGGAAGAAGAAGAAGAGGAGAGTAACCCCGAAGATACAAAATATGCTTATCATGAGCACATGGATCTTGCTTCAAGGCAATTTTGGAGCAAAAAGAACTCAAGGCCCAACTTCAACAAGAACAACTCAAGTGGCGCCAAGGGAAAGCAACGTGTGAGGACATGCTATAATTGTGGCAACGTGAGCCACTTTGTTGCGGAGTGCCCATATGAGAAGAGGGAAGACAAGTGGCAAGCTCATTCGAAAAGATAAGGCCAAGTCCTTCCCCAACAAGAACAACCTCACCAAGAAGACTCCTCCCAAGGGGTTGGTGGCACAAGAAGAGTACAATGAGGATGATGAAGACGGTGAGACGGTTGCCATGGCCTCCGTTGCCATTGCAACAACTCCTCGGGTGTCCCTCTTTGACTCACCCAACGAGAACATCACCGCCAAGTGTCTCATGGCCAAAGCCACCAACAAGGTAACCCCCAACATCAAAACCACCATCACTACTAATCCCTCTTTGACGGATTGCATTGATGAAAGTGAGGGGTCCAAAGAGGAAGAAAATGAATTTGAGTCTTTTATGAGTAAGCTCAAAGGTAAGTCCAAGAAGCACTTTGTTGCTTGATACGTCCATTTTGCATCATGCTTTTATATTGATATTTATTGCATTATGGGATGTTATTACACATTATGTCACAATACTTATGCCTATTCTCTCTTATTTTACAAGGTTTACATGAAGAGGGAGAATGCTGGCAGCTGGAATTCTGGGCTGGAAAAGGAGCAAATATTAGAGACCTATTCCGCACAACTCCAAAAGTCCTGAAACTCCACGGAAGTTATTTTTGGAAATAATAAAAAATACTGAGCGAAGAAAATACCAGAGGGGACCCACACCCTGGGCATGAGGGTGGGGGGCGCGCCCTACCCCCCTGGGCGCGCCCCCTGCCTCGTGGGCCCCCTGGTGGCCCTCCGGTGCCCATCTTCTGCTATATGAAGTCTTTCGTCCAAGGAAAAATCATAAGCAAGCTTTCGGGATGAGACTCCACCGCCACAAGGTGGAACCTTGGCGGAACCAATCTAGGGCTCCGACAGAGCTGTTCTGTCGGGGACACTTCCCTCCCGGAGGGGGAAATCATCGCCATCGTCATCACCAACGCTCCTCTCATCGGGAGGGGGCCAATCTCCATCAACATCTTCACCAGCACCATCTCCTCTCAAACCCTAGTTCATCTCTTGTATCCAATTCTTGTCTCTAAGTCTGAGATTGGTACCTGTAGGTTGCTAGTAGTGTTGATTACTCCTTGTAGTTGATGCTAGTTGGTTTATTTGATGGAAGATCATATGTTCAGATTCTATATGCATATTAATACTCCTCTGATTATGAACATGAATATGCTTTGTGAGTAGTTACGTTTGTTCCTGAGGACATGGGAGAAGTCTTGCTATTAGTAGTCATGTGAATTTGGTATTCGTCGATATTTTGATGAGATGTATGTTGTCTCTCCTCTAGTGGTGTTATGTGAACGTCGACTACATGACACTTCACCATTGTTTGGGCCTAGAGGAAGGCATTGGGAAGTAATAAGTTGATGATGGGTTGCTAGAGTGACAGAAGCTTAAACCCTAGTTTATGCATTGCTTCGTAAGGGGTTGATTTGGATCCATATGTTTCATGCTATGGTTAGGTTTACCTTAATACTTCTTTTGTAGTTGTGGACGCTTGCAATAGGGGTTAATCATAAGTGGGATGCTTGTCCAAGTAAGGACAGCACCCAAGCACCGGTCCACCCACATATCAAATTATCAAAGTACCGAACGCGAATCATATGAACGTGATGAAAACTAGCTTGACGATAATTCCCATGTGTCCTCGGGAGCGTTTTCCTTCATATAAGAAATTGTCCAGGCTTGTCCTTTGCTACAAAAAGGATTGGGCCACCTTTCTGCACTTTATTTACTTTTGTTACTTGTCGCTCGTTACAAATTATCTTATCACAAAACTATCTGTTACCTATAATTTCAGTGCTTGCAGAGAATACCTTGCTGAAAACCGCTTATCATTTCCTTCTGCTCCTCGTTGGGTTCGACACTCTTACTTATCGAAAGGACTACGATAGATCCCCCATACTTGTGGGTCATCATTGCTCTCTTGGAACAACTTGGTGAAGCCAATGACATGATCGAGGCTCACGAAGACACCATCTCTAAGATGGAGGGGCATAATCGTGACTATGCCGATGAGACATCGGATCTCTCTAATGCTCTTGAGGAAGAGCGAGGTCATCGTTTGGCTCTTGAGGAGTCACACAACGATGATCATGCTAAATTAAAGAAAGATCTTCATCATGCTCTTGGGGTTGATCTTGCTAGACTCAAGGAGGAGTTTGATATACTCGGCAAGGCTCACAAAGCCTTGAAGGGTGCTCATGCTAGCCTCAAAGAGTCTCATGATCAACTCCAATTGAACTAACCAAGGGAAAAGCCACTTTTCCTCACATGGTTTTAATTGATAATGCAAATGCTACTAACCCGTGTTGTGAGCATGTGCATCTTGTGGAGGAGAATGAAAAGTTGAAGGAGTAACTTGAGAAAGGCCTTGTGTCTTGCATACAAGGTGAGAAGAACCTCAACAACCTTTTGAGCAATCAAAAGGAAGTTGTGGGCAAGGAGGGAATTGGTTTTGCACTCAATTCCAAGAATAAGAAGAAGAATGATAAGGCCAAACGACCTCCTCCTCTCAAGCAAACTTTTGTGAAGGAGGGAGAGGGTGCTTCTTAGCAGAAGAAGAACAATGAGAAGGGTGGTGGTGTCAAGAAGGGCAATGCCACTCCTTCCAACAAAGCCGACGACTTTAACCCTTCTTATGTGTTATGTCGTGCTAGTGATGGACATGTTTATGCTAAATTTGTTGGTTCTCCTTATGAGTACATTGAATGGTCTATTTGGGTTCCTAAGACCCTTGTTACTAACATCAAAGGACCCATTACAAAATGGGAACCTAAAACCAAGCATTGATCTCTTGTAGGTGTTTGCTTCCGGTGGGGGATCATGATTGCTCGATAGTGGAGCCACAAATCATATGACTGGAAGCAAGGACTCGGTGGTGGACGTGCACAAGATTTCATCTATGCCCACCAATGTCGAGTGGGGTGATGCCTCGTCTTCTAAGGTATTGGGTCTTGGCAAGGTTGTCATTTCTCATGATCTCACGATCGAGAAAGTCATGCTTGTTGAGTCCCTTGCATACAATTTACTTTCCGTTCGTCAACTTGCACTCATGGGCTTTGCCACTTTCTTTGATATTGATACCGTGGCCCTCTTGTGGAGCAAGACTCTTAAAGTAGCCTTTATTGGGCATGTCGAGAACGGTCTTTATGTGATTAACTTTTCGGAGCGACCCATTAAGACCGCGACATGCCAAATGGCTAAAGTTGACGTGGGATGGCTTTGGCATCGCCATTTAGCCCATGTCAATATGATATCTTTGCAAAGTCTTCTCAAGGGGCACCATGTCCGTGGACTAACAAACATTAGTTTTGCCAAAGATCGTGCTTGTATTGAAGGAAAGCTACATGAGAAGGCACACCCTCCCACAACTATCATCTACTCGAAGAGGACCTTGGAGCTCCTTCACTTGGATCTCTTTGGACCTCCATCCTTTGATAGTCTTGGGGGTAGAAAGTATTGCTTGGTGATTGTGGATGATTATTCAAGATACACTTGGGTATATTTCTTCAAGAGGAAGAGTGAGACCCAACAAACCATCATCGACTTTGCAAATGAAGCTCAACGCCAACACAATGCAAAGATCTTGATGATAAGAAGTGACAACGGCACCGAGTTCAAGAACTACACCTTGGATGAGTTTCTTAGTGATGAGGGGATCAAGCATCAATATTCCGCACCTTACACCCCTCAACAAAATGGTGTAGCGGAGAGGAAGAACCGGACGTTGATGGATGCGGCAAGGACCATGATGGCGCAGTTCAAGTCTCCATACAACTTTTGGGCCTAAGCCATGAACACCGCTTGTCATGCATCCAATCGGCTCTATCTCCTCAAAGGCTTGAACAAGACTCCATATGAGATACTCACCGGTAACAAGCCCAATCTCAAGTACTTCCGGGTGTTTGGGTGTAAGTGTTTCATTCTCAAGAAAGGTGTTCGCTTGTCTAAATTTCAGGCTAGATCTCATGAGGGCATATTTGTTGGTTATGCTACAAACTCTCATGCTTACCGTGTTCTCAATAAGTCCTTATTGAGGAGACGTGTAATGTGGAGTTTGATGAAAATAACGGCTCCCAAGTGGAGCAAAGTGGTACTTGTGATGTAGGTGATGAAATTCCTCCCCAAGCCATAAGAAGAATGGGTGTTGGTCTTATCCTACCCATTGAGGAACCCCTTGTGGCCGAAGGAGAAGGACAATGTTCCACTCAAGTGAAACCATCACCAAGCCAAGACCCACACGCTTCCGAAGAACAAAGTGAAGGCCCTCAACCAAATGAACAAGATCAAGGGCAAGATCAACCTTAAGATGGTGGTGAACCACCAAGTGATGCTCAAGATCAAGTTCTCACCACCGAGCAAGTCCAAGATCAAGAGCAAGCTCAAGATCAAGAACAAGCTCAAGACGACGCTCAAGATGATCATGTTTCCGCTCCTCAACTCACTCTTGAGGAGGAATTGGAACATCATGTCGCCAAGATTGCATCCAAGCTCACTACCAAAGATCATCTCATGACGAATGTGCTTGGAAGCTTAAGAAAGGGGGTAAGCACTCGTAGACAATTAGCAAACTATTGTGAACATCACGCATTTGTTTCTTGTGTTGAATCCCAAAAGGTCTATGAGGCGCTCGAGGATCCGGATTGGCTTAATGCCATGCATGAAGAACTCAACAACTTCGAGCACAACAAGGTGTGGAGATTGGTGCCAAGGCCAATGGGGAACCATAATGTCATTGGAACCAAGTGTATATTCAAGAACAAGCAAGATGCTCATGGTATTATTGTCCGCAACAAGGCTCGTTTGGTAGCACAAGGCTACTCCCAACTCGAGGGTATCGACTACAATGAAACCTTCGCTCCCGTTGCTCGCCTTGAATCTATTCATTTGTTGATTGCTTATGCTTCACATCATAACTTCAAGTTGCAAAAAATGGATGTGAAGAGTGCTTTTCTTAATGGTCCTATTAATGAGTTGGTGTATGTCAAACAATCCCCGGGGTTCGAGGATCCCTATTTCCCCGATCATGTGTACCAACTCAATAAGGCACTATATGTCCTTAAACAAGCCTCACGTGTGTGGTATGAGCACCTTACCGAGTTGTTGCAAGATCGTGTGTTTGAAATTGGGAAAATCGACCCCACTCTTTTTACTAAGTAGGTCAAAGGGGAGTTGTTTGTATGCCAACTATATGTTGATGATATTATCTTTGGTTCCCCTAACAAAGCTTTCAATGAGGAATTTGCCGCTCTCATGACATCAAAGTTCAAGATGTCCATTATGGGAGAGTTGAAGTTCTTTCTCAGGTTCGAAATCAAGCAAAGAAGAGAAGGAACCTTCATCAACCAAGCCAAATACACTCAAGACATGCTCAAGAGATTCAAGCTAAGTGATGTCAAGTCGGCTTTCACTCCAATGCCCGTCAAATGCCAACTTGACATAGATCCCAATGGTAAATCGGTGGATCAAAAGGTATATCGCTCCATGATTGGCTCCATGCTTTACCTTTGTGCATCTAGACCGGATATCATGTTGAGTGTGGGAATTTGTGCACGGTTTCAAGCCACACCTAAGGAAAGCCACTATGTGGCAGTCAAGCGAATCTTTCGATATTTGGCTCTGCTACCTCTTGAGCATGCGTTGGTTTTCCCTTGAAGAGGAAAGGGTGATGCAGCAAAGTAGTGTAAGTATTTCCCTCAGTTTTTGAGAACCAAGGTATCAATCCAGTAGGAGACTACACGCAAATCCCTCGTACCTGCACAAACAATTAAGAACCTTGCAACCAACGCGATAAAGGGGTTGTCAATCCCTTCACAGCCACTTGCAAAAGTGAGATCTGATAGAGATAATAAGATAAATATTTTTGGTATTTTTATGGTATAGATTGGAAAGTAAATATTGCAAAATAAACATTGACAGAAATAGCTACTCCCTCCTTTCTGGTTTATAGGGCTTATCTCAAAATTGTAGTTTTTCCATTTTATAAGGCTCAATTTGGTTGTTCCCCATCACATGTTCACATTCCAAGGTGCATTAAATCATTGCATGCAAGTATTAAGAGAAAATTGACCAATGCATGTACTTTATGCATTCATGCATTGCAATTAATGCATTGATAAACATAATTTTTTGGGGAAAACAAGAGCATTAATTAGGTGCTTTTGCAAACTACAAAAAATATTCCACCACTCACCATCTACCTTGGTTGGTGAGATTTTTGAATTGAGCCCTATAAACCGGAAAGGAGGGAGTAGTTGACGGGAGATTAATATGATGGAAAATAGACCCGGGGGCCATAGGTTTCACTAGTGGCTTCTCTCAATATAGCAAATTCTACGGTGGGTGAACAAATTACTGCCAAGCAATTGATAGAAAAACGCATAGTTATGAGAATATTTAGGCATGATCATGTATATAGGCATCACGTCCGTGACAAGTAGACCGAAACGATTCTGCATCTACTTCTATTACTCCACACATCGACCACTATCCAGCATGCATCTAGAGTATTAAGTTCATAAGAACAGAGTAATGCATTAAGCAAGATGACATGATGTAGAGGGATAAACTCAAGCAATATGATATAAACCCCATCCTTTTATCCTCGATGGCAACGATATAATACGTGCCTTGCTGCCCCTGCTGTCACTGGGAAAGGACACCGCAAGATTGAACCCAAAAGCTAAGCACTTCTCCCATTGCAAGAAAGATCAATCTAGTAGGCCAAACCAAACTGATAATTCGAAGAGACTTGCATAGATATCAAATCATACATATAAGAATTCAGAGAAGAACCAAATATTGTTCATAGATAATCTTGATCATAAACCCACAATTCATCGGATCTCGACAAACACACCACAAAAAGTATTACATCGAATATATCTCCAAGAGATTCAAGGAGAACTTTGTATTGAGATCCAAAGAGAGAGAAGAAGCCATCTAGCTAATAACTATGGACCCGAAGGTTTGTGGTAAACTACTCATACATCATCGGAGAGGCTATGGTGTTAATGTAGAAGCCCTCCGTGATCGATTCCCCCTCCGGCGGAGCGCCGGAAAAGGCCCCAAGATGGGATCTCACGGGTACAGAAGGTTGCGACGGTGGAAATAGGGTTTCGTGGTGCTCCTGGATGTTTTTGGGGTATATGAGTATATATAGGCGAAAGTGAAAGTGCGTTAAGTCGACTAGAGGGGGGGGTGAATAGACGATTTTTATGAATTCTTCACAGAGGAATTTCAAGGTGGGGAAATTCCTGAGCGAAGAACTACTTGCAGCGGAATAAGTACTCAGATGCATACATGACAGAACATAAACATGGACATCATGATGAAATGAAAACAGACACAGAGTACAGGAAGCGTAAGCACAGGATGAAGACAAACAGACTGAAGAAATTGAACTGAGGAAATTGAGAAAGTCTTCAGTCAAAGTCTTTGAACAGATATGAACAAGCACACAACACTGTAATGAGGAAATGGAAGAGTTGAGGAAATAGAACCGGTAGGCTTGGTGAAGACAATGATTTGGTAGACCAGTTCCAACTGCTGTGACAGTTGTACGTCTGGTTGGAGCGGCTAGGTATTTAAACCTGAGGACACACAGTCCTCACCGTATTCTCCTTGAGCTAAGGTCACACAGACCTCGCCCAATCACTCGTGGTAAGTCTTCAGGTGACTTCCAAACCTTCACAAACTCGGTCACTCGGTGATCCACAATTTCCTCTTGGATGCTCAGACCATGACGCCTAACTGTTTGGAAGATGCACAGTCTTCAAAGGTAACAAGCGTCGGATCCACGCAGGATCAATCTCTTCAGTGATGCTCAATCACTTTGGGTTTGTAGGTGTTTGATTTTGGGTTTTCCTCACTTGATGATTTTCGCTCAAAGTCCTAGGAGGATGGGATGCTCTCAAATGACAAGTGTCAGTTTCTCTCGGAGCAGCCAACCAGCTAGTGGTTGTGGGGGGCGGCTATTTATAGCCTAGGGAGCAACCCGACATGATAAGACATAAATGCCCTTCAAAGATATGACCATTAGGTGGGTAGATATTTTGGGACAGCTGGCGCATAGCACGGCAACGGTCAGAAATTTGACTATCAAATTCCTCAGGGCTATCATGTTCCTCACTTGTAGGCAATCCGCACTGGCGAATTCCTAACTCCTCAGTCAGAACAAATTCCTCAGAGACCAGAAGAACTTCATCTCTGTCACTGAAGAAATTGACTAAACTGTATGAGATTTCCAACGGCTTCACTCGAAGGGATTGGTAGGTGTAGGATTTTGAGTTGAGCATCACATGGAAATTTTTCTTAGTATTTCCTCGACCCCCTTTAACAGTACGGTGTTTCCTATGACTCAAGAAAGAGAAAATGAAACTATGAAGACAAAAGTCTTCACGCTTCATGTTCATCGAATGAATACCAAGTCTTCAAGGTCACACCAATTTCTTCACTTTCAAAGTCTTCAGAAAGTCTTCGGAAATCCAAAGTCTTCAGACGAAGAACTTCATTTTTAGGGGTCGACTTTCTCTGTAAATATCAAAATCCTAATAGACTTATAGACCTGTGTACACTCACAAACACATTAGTTCCTTAACCTATAAGTCTTCAATTCACCAAAATCACTAAGGGGCACTAGATGCACTTACAATCTCCCCCTTTTTGGTGATTGATGACAATATAGGTTAAGTTTTCAACGGGGATAAACATATGAAGTGTAAATACTGATATTGAGGAATTTGATTGCAAGATATAGAAGAACTCCCCCTGAAGATGTGCATAGTGAGGAATTTGCTTTTGAAGCAATGCACACTTGAAGAGTACAATCATGGAGATCTCCCCCTATATCTTGTAATTCATACACGCATTTGACATATAATATGAAGAATTTGAAATGCATGATGAAATATGGTGACTGATGTAATTCAGCATGCGTGCATTAACATTAATGAGGAATAAGCATGCAAGAGAGCACATCAAAAGTATCAGACCACCATCGGGTTTAAGTTTACAACTCGATCAAATAAAGTCTCAGAAGAATGAGAGTTGTAACTTAGCAAAAAACGCCCATATAGGTAGACCTGCTTGAAGACTAACTCAAATTTCTCCCTCTTTGTCATCAAATGACCAAAAGGATCGAAAAGTGAGGACTAACGCCCCTGAAGAATATCATGTTGATGGAGGAGCACCAGCGTTGTTGGGGTCGGTTGTTGTAGTAGGGCCAGTCGCAGTGTCGTCCAAGTCTTCATGCTCGTCCATGTTGTGTGATGAAGAATATGAGCTGGCCACCAAAGAGGGAACTTTGACCTTCTTGAATTTCTTCGCTGGAGGCTGAGACCAGTCAAAGTCCTGCTTGAGACCCATTTGCTTTAGATCTTCTTCGCCATATAGATGTGACAGAACAACCCAGGTGCGACCGAAGACTTCATGGAGGTAGTAATGGTTTTTCTTCACTGCATTATGTGTAGCAGTCATGTTGTGAAGACTTGAACCAAACTGAAGCTTAACCCATTTGTGGTTGCGATCCACCTTCTGGTGAAGACTGAGGAGAAGCTCACGATCAGTCATCACCCTGGGAGCTGTGGCTTGAGGATTTGGCTTAGAGGCATTAGCGGCAGAGTCATGAGTGGCAGAGTCATCATTGGTGGAGTAAGATACAGCTTTGCGGAACTGACCATCCAATGGACGAATGCCTTCATCAATAACAGCAGCGGCCTTGCCCTTTTCATCAGCTGAGGAAAATGTCCGTTTGAGGACTTCAATGGGGGGCAAGTAGCTGAGATGATTTTGAAAACCAGCCTTGTAGTTGAGTGAAGACCTTGTTCTGAGGAATCTCATAATCCAAGGGGCATAAGTCTTGAACTCAAACGGAGAGAGTGCAACATTTGCCAGATTCCTCATGAAGAAATCATGATAGTTGACAGGAATGCCATGCATGATATTGAATAGCAGATTCTTCATGATGCCAACGACTTCTTCATCATTCGAGTCGTGGCCTTTGATTGGACTCATAGTCTTCGTCAGAATGTGATAGACAGTCCGAGGCACATATAGCAATTCCTTCACGAGGAATTTGGTCCTTGGGGCTTGACCGGGCTTCAGCGGCTTCATCAACACTTGCATGTAGTGAGCTGTAAGTTCAGGTTCATGGTAGATGCAATGAGCTCCTTCAAGGGGAGGACTGACAGGCAGGGCATGAAGCAATTCAGAGGCCGGTGCTTTGAAGTGAGTATTCTCTGTCATCCGGTCCAATACCCAAGAGTTCACATCATTAGCATCTCCTGTGATGTGCAACGTTGCATAGAACTGAAGAATTAGCTCTTCATTCCAATCAACAATGTCAGTGCAAAAGTTGAGCAGTCCTGCATCATGAAGCACACTGAGGACTGGGGTGAAGCAAGGCAGTGATTCCATGTCCACGTGAGGAATATGCTCATGGTCGAAGACTTTGTCCTTGTTGAAGAGCAGTGAAGAATAGAAGTTGGCTTGGCTGGCAGTCCAGAAATGCTTCCTTCTAAGACGAGCAGAGTCATATGGGTTGTACTCGGTGAAGAACACATGCTCGCCGAAGAAGTCATCAACCTTGAATTTTTGCTTCTTTGAGAAGGGATCCTTTGGCTTGGGCTGAGGAGTATCAGTCAATTGCATCACCACCTCAGGAATCACAATCTCAGGATCCGCAGGCTGAGAAATTTCAGTTTCTTCTTCAGTGGCAGCCTGGGTCTTCAATCCTTCATCAACAATTTCATCAGCACTAGTGGCTGGAATCTCTTCATGAATGGACGGAGTGGGGTGAGGTTCTTCAGATCCCATTTGAACTTCAGTTCGCACTGGGGACTGAGGAATTTGTTGCAGAGGTGTGAATAGAGGAGAATTGGGGTGCTGACTTTCCCAAAAGTCATCGTTCATCACAGGCGTTGTGCACCCAATGTCCACATCCTCATCTTCTTCACCCATTTCTTAAACGCCTGCCTCTTCAGCTGTGAACTGAGGCATGGGCGAAGAGACGACTGGAGTTGAAGGGATTGCATCCACTTCAATTTCTTCATCCAACTGCTCTGAAGAAGCAGCAGAAGGAATATCTTCATCGGATCCTTTCGGGATCACGTATTCTTCATCAAAAGGAACGAGTTCCTTTGATGGCATGCTTGAGACAGGAACAACATCAATTGGATTCTCAACAGAGCTGGTCAATTTCTTCATCTTCTTCGGAGCTGAAGAATCTGATGAAGTTGATGCTTTCCTTTTCTTCACAGCTGCACGCTCTGCAACCTTGGTCTTCTTCGCATCTGATGTAGAAGGAAGAATTGGACTTGGTGTAGGTGCCGGAGGAGCAGAGGAAATTGGCTCATTTACTTCAGGCACAACTGATGCAGTTGCCCTGGCATTTTTAGTTTCTTCAGGCACAACATTTGAAGCTTCAGCTGGCCTGACTATTTCTTCAGGCGCAACACTAGTGGTTGCCCTGGTAGAGTCATCAGCGGTTGGAATGCAGTCATCAGCCCTGACACTAGAAGTTTCATCAGCAGCCTAATTTTCATCAGCGGTGCTGGCATGTTCTTGTGTAGGCTGAGCAGATGCCTCAGCCTGAGGAATTTCCTGTTGCGTTGGGGCTGCAACATTGGTAGTGAACTTCTCAGTAATCTTCACAAATCTGACTTTGGCTCCAAGCCAGTCAGCATAGTAGCGATCAAATTCATGACTCAGTTGCTTGATCTCTGATTGTAGAGCTACAAGTTCTTCAGGTGAAAGCTTCAAGACATTTTGCTTCAGAAAGCGCTCTTTCTTATATTGAGCTTTCTTCACCTTCCTCCCCTGTTCATATTTCCATTTCTCTTCATCAATGAAGGCAGTCAATACATGACTTTGACTAGGAGTGAGGTTCATCTCAGGCAGAGGAGTGTTGGGATCCTTGTGTCATAGGTCGATGAAGTCGAGGATCAACTTTGGATCCAGCATCAATGGCACATTGCTGGCTTTGGCTCTAGCGGCCCTGCGCTGCCTGTCTTTGATGATTTCAGCAAGTTCTTCATCATCAGCTTCGTCGTCTTCGGACGGTACTTGAAAGTTGACCTGCTTCTTGTGAGGACTTGGTCGAGAACCTCGTCCAGCAGTGGCCTTTCACTACAAAAAAAAGACACATCCATGACATTTTGGGCCGAACGAATTTTTTTTCTATCATACATATGACACTTCTATGACGATAATTGTGACAAAACCCGGTATCATCATAGAGGTGGTGGGCTCCTACTTCTATGACAAAAAATCATGACAGAAAATGGGCTTTTCGTCTTGGGCGGGCCGGAGACGCAGCTGCATGACATTCTTTGGGCCGTCCATGACGGAAAAAACCGTGGTAGAAGCGAGGGCGAGGAAAATTTCGGCGAGTTCCCGGTTACGGTGGGAGGTCGGGGGCCGAGCGATGCGCGTTTCTCTCATACACATACGCACGTGTGTGCGAGGCGTTGGCTCTAACTGAATCCGAGCGAGGCGTTGGGCTCTAACTGAACCCGAGCGATTGCACTGCAGGCTATGGGTTACTGAACCCGAGCGATCGATCGATGGCTGTTAACTGAACCCGATCGAGCGATTCCTTTGCTACTGCTACTAACTGAAGCCGATCGATGCTGCCTCTGGGATGAACAGTGAGCGTTGCGGGGGTGGGGGGGGGTTTGGATGAACAGTGAGCGGTGGCGTTGCCTCTGGATGAACAGGACCCCGTGGTGTGGTGGAGGGCTGGATGAATAGTAGACGGTGGAGGGGTGCCCGTGGAGGGGTGGTTGAACAGGACCCTGATGTCTACTACGCAACCTTCTCCTTGTAGACGTTGTTGGGCCTCCAAGTGTAGAGGTTTGTAGGACAGTAGCAAATTTCCCTCAAGTGGATGACCTAAGGTTTATCAATCCGTGGGAGGTGTAGGATGAAGATGGTCTCTCTCAAGCAACCCTGCAACCAAATAACAAAGAGTCTCTTGTGTCCCCAACACACCCAATACAATGGTAAATTGTATAGGTGCACTAGTTCGGCGAAGAGATGGTGATACAAGTGCAATATGGATGGTAGATATAGATTTTTGTAATCTGAAAATATAAAAACAGCAAGGTAACAAGTGGTAAAAGTGAGCGTAAACGGTATTGCAATGCTAGGAAACAAGGCCTAGGGTTCATACTTTCACTAGTGCAAGTTCTCTCAACAATAATAACATGATTGGATCAGATAACTATCCCTCAACATGCAACAAAGAGTCATTCCAAAGTCACTAATTGCGGAGAACAAACGAAGAGATTATTGTAGGGTACGAAACCACCTCAAAGTTATTCTTTCCAATCAATCAGTTGGGCTATTCCTATAAGTGTCACAAACAGCCCTAGAGTTCGTACTAGAATAACACCTTAAGATACAAATCAACCAAAACCCTGATGTCACCTAGATACTCCAATGTCACCTCAAGTATCCGTGGGCATGATTATACGATATGCATCACACAATCTCAATTCATCTATTCAAACCAACACATAGAACCTCAAAGAGTGCCCCAAAGTTTCTACCGGAGAATCACGACGAAAACGTGTGCCAACCCCAATGCATAGGTTCATGGGCGGAACCCGCAAGTTGATCACCAAAACATACATCAAGTGAATCACGTGATATCCCATTGTCACCACAGATACGCACGGCAAGACATACATCAAGTGTTCTCAAATCTTTAAAGACTCAATCCGATAAGATAACTTCAAAGGGGAAACTCAATCCATTACAAGAGAGTAGAGGGGGAGAAGAAACATAAGATCCAACTATAATAGCAAAGCTCGCGATACATCAAGATCGTGCCAAATCAGAACACGAGAGAGAGAGAGAGAGATCAAACACATAGCTACTGGTACATACCCTCAGCCCCGAGGGTGAACTACTCCCTCCTCGTCATGGAGAGCGCCGGGATGATGAAGATGGCCACCGGTGAGGGTTCCCCCCCTCCGGCAGGGTGCCGGAACAGGGTCCCGATTGACTTTTGGTGGCTCTGGAGGTGTGCGGCGGCGGAACTCTCGATCTATTCTCTCTTCTGGAAGTTTTAGGATACGTAGGTATATATGGGTGCAGGAAGTACGTCGGTGGACCTCCGGGGTGTCCACGAGGCAGGGGGGCGCGCCCTAGGGGGTGGGCATGCCCCCCACCCTCGTGGGCAACCCGGGACTCCCCTGACGTGCACTCCAAGTTCTTCCAGTAGCTTTCCTTCCAAAAATCACTTCTCCAGTTGATTTCGTTCCGTTTCGACTCCGTTTGATATTCCTTTTGTTCGAAACACTGAAATAGGCAAAAAACAGCAATTCTGGGCTGGGCCTCCGGTTAATAGGTTAGTCCCAAAAATAATATAAAAGTGGATAGTAAAGCCCAATTGTAGCGACCAGACCTCAAATGGCCTGTGCTGCTGTGCACCAGTGTCATCCCTGGATCAGTAATGCTGACACGCACAGTACAAATGGAGGATTTATAACAGAGTAGCAATCACACACTTATTACATCGAATATCTCCAAAGAGATTAAGAATGATAAACATGGCTTAAGGCCATCTAATAACGATAACAGCGGAAGACTTGGAAGATAAGTGAGTCCATCAACTCCAGCGGCATCACTAAGTATAAGACCACGACCTAAAGCACCTTACTCGTCGTCTGAAAAGTCTGCAACATGAAAGTTGCATCCCGAAAACGGGTCAGCACATAGAATATGCTGACAATGTAACACATAGAGAGCAATGAACAATAATAATGCTATACTACATGCATATATGGCTGGTGGAAAGCTCTATGGTTACAGTTTTGCGAAAAGCCAATTTTATCCTACTTCAAAAGGAATAAATTTTATTTAACTATCATGGTGGTTGAAACATTGAGAAGGAACCTCCAACTCAATCCCAATTAAGTATCATCATTAACCCAACAAAATTAATTATAAGTATCACGGTGATGAGATTCAAATGATAATCCAGGTACTAGATACTCAAGTTGTCCATAACCGGGGACACGGCTAACCATGATTAGTTTGTACACTCTGCAGAGGTTTGCGCACTTTTCCCCACAAGACTCGATCGCCTCCGCTTGATTCTCGCACTGCATGATGTTTGAGAAACGGATGACCGAGACACAGTCTTTCAGAAACAATCACTCTTTACTCTGGATGGACCGGTACACCTACTTTCCCCTACATCTGCTAGTCCACCTCTTCAAGAGATCCTGTAACCTACTCAGCTATGCTAGAGCCCATAATAGCTTGTGGCTGCACACGGAAGTTTCTAGCATGAATAATCTTATGATCCCTTTGAGCCTGGGTGGCGGTCCTTATACATACAGACAACACTGGGTTCTCCAGGTGCCTCAATCCACCCAGATGTGAGTTTTAGTTGCCACCTTAAGTTGAACCATTATTAACAATCTCACATCTGTCATGAATATCTCTCAAACCCAATCCACGTCTACGAGCATAGCATGGCAATAATAAAAGCAACGTAGAAGTAACTCCAAGGGTTTGATAAAGTAAAACAGGTAATAGGTACTACCTCAACTACTTCCCAATACCCACAGTTTAATTAGATCCTAATCATGCAATGTGTTTGAGGAAAACAGATCTAATGCAATAAAACTGGGTATGAACGGGGTATGATCAAAGTGTTACTTGCCTTGCTGATGATCCGCAAAACCTAGCGATTCGAAGTAACAAACGGCACACTCCGAGTACTCTATCGCGAACAAGCAAGCATACAATCAGTACTCAACTAATGTACAGGTAAAACTCGAACAAAAGATCCAACCAGAAAGTTCAACTTAAGAACTCCGGTTTGCAAAAAGAATCAACTCGAAAGAAGCAACGAAAGTCAAACGGCAAAAGAAAGAAACTTCGTTTGCTAATCTGGATCTAGGTCAAATTTTACTGTAGCAAAAGCTTGTTTGAGTAGGTTAAACGAAAAGAGAATTTCGAGACGAAACTCTAGGCGCTTGAATTGCCTGATTCCGATAAACGAGCGAGAAGTTAAACAGAATCAAAGATTCGATCAGAAATCGAATCTGAGAAAAAAACGAGAAAATCCGACGAAAAAGAAAAACGAACGAACGGTTAAATAACGGACGTTCGTTAACAGAGAAAAACCGACGAACGCGTTCGTTAAAACGAACGGTTCGGTGAACGCTCGTAAAATAATAAAACCGAAAAAACCGATCTAGGGTTTTTTTTAAACGAAGGGGTTTTTTTTTACAGAAAACCGGCAACGACGGGAATCGGGGCAGCGGCGGTACCTCGACGGCGGGCTCCGGCGAGGAGCTCCGGCGGGGGCGGGGCTTGGCGGCGGGGTGCG
>NC_057796.1:492430687-492438799 GCF_018294505.1 Triticum aestivum
CGGCGGCGTCGGCGGGGCGTGTTGCGGCGGCGGCGATGAGGGGCTCCGGCGGCGGCTCGAGGTGAGGAAAGAGAGCGGGGGGCGCGGTATTTAAGGAGGGAGGGGTGTGCGGCGGCTTGGGCAAGGGGGCACCCGAGGCGGCGGCGGCTCCCGTGCCCGGGACGGACTCTGGCGGCGAGCTCCCGTGCGGGAAGAGGAAGGCGCGAGGCGGGCCGTCGGCTGGGCCTTTGGCCCAGTCGGCGCGCGGGCGTTGTTTTTTTTTAAAATAAGTTCCGCGGAAAATAATACATAGAAAAATAAATAAAAATCAGAAAAATATGAAATAAATTTTCTCCGTCTTGTTAGAAAATCTAGAATAGGGTGAACATTTTTTTAAGTCAAAATAAATATTTTGGAAAACATGCAATATTTTTAATGCAGTAAAAATTGCAAATAAAATCCAAATAAATTCCAAATAATGTTTTAACATTTTTCCTCCAGTATTTCAATTGTTTTGGAGAAGTCATATTTTCTCCTCTCGTTATTTAAAATGAAATATTTTTCCGGAGAGAAAAATAATTAAAACCACAATCCTCGTTTGAAAAAAATCAAATTTGAAAATTCGAGAAAATCCCCAACTCTCTCCGAGGGTCCTTGAGTTGCTTAGGATTATCGAGGATTTGTCAAAATGCAACAAAACATGATATGCAATGATGATCTATGTATAACATTCCAAATTGAAAATTTGGGATGTTACAAACCTACCCCCCTTAAGATGAATCTCGCCCTCGAGATTCGGGTTGGCTAGAAAACAGGTGGGAGTGGTTTTTCCGTAGATCTTCCTCTCGCTCCCAGGTGGCTTCATCCTCTGTGTGGTGACTCCACTGAACTTTGCAAAACTTGATAACCTTGCTGCGGGTAACTCGGCTGGCATACTCGAGAATCTTAACTGGTTTCTCCTCATAAGTCAAATCACTTTCCAACTGAATCGCTTCCAGTGGCACGGTGTCTCTCAGTGGTATCTCAGCCATCTCTGCGTGGCACTTCTCAACTGCGAAACGTGAAATACATCATGTACTCCAGACAATCCTTCGGGCAATTCCAGCTTGTAAGCAACTTCTCCCATACGTTCCAACACTCTGTATGGTCCGATAAAACGGGGCGCTAACTTTCCTTTAACTCCAAAACGCTTCACTCCTCGAAGTGGTGATACTCGAAGATACACTCTGTCTCCGACTTCGTGAACGGTCTCCTTTCGTTTAGAATCAGCATAACTCTTCTGCCTGGACTGGGCTACTTTGAGCCTATCGCGAATCAACTTCACTTTCTGTTCATACTCCTTAATCAAATCTGGTCCAAACAACTGACGATCTCCAACTTCGTCCCATAACAACGGTGTTCTACACCTCCTTCCGTATAATGCTTCGAAAGGGGCCATCTTCAAACTGGTTTGATAACTGTTGTTGTACGAAAACTCCGCATATGGCAAATTGTCGTCCCAACTAGATCCATAATCTAGTGCACATGCTCTCAACATGTCCTCCAAAATCTGGTTGACTCTCTCGGTCTGTCCATCTGTCTGCGGGTGAAATGCTGTACTAAATTCCAGCCTGGTTCCCAACGTTTCATGTAACTGCTTCCAAAACTTCGAGGTAAATTGGGTTCCTCTGTCTGATACAATGGTCCTCGGAACTCCATGCAAACATACGATCCTGGTCATGTATATCTTTGCCAACTTAGCACTGGTGTAAGTGGTCTTCACTGGAATGAAATGAGCCACTTTCGTCAAACGGTCGACTACAACCCATATCGAGTCATAGCCTGAACGAGTCCTGGGTAATCCCGTGATAAAATCCATGCCTATTTTATCCCACTTCCATTCGGGTATCGGCAATGGCTGCAGCAATCCTGCTGGCTTCTGATGCTCTGCCTTCACTCTCTGACATACATCACAAACTGCTACATACTCCGCAATATCCTTTTTCATTCCGGTCCACCAGAAAGTATTCTTCAAATCCAAATACATCTTGGTATTCCCTGGGTGAATCGAGTACGGTGAATCATGGGCTTCTTGCAAAATCAACTTCCTGATCTCCGGATCATTTGGTACATATACGCGGTCCTCGAACCATAAGGTATCGTGCTCATCCTCACGAAATCCCTTGGCTTTTCCTTTGCTCATCTTCTCCTTTATCTCTTCAATCTCCTTGTCTGTTTTCTGAGCTTCTCTGATCCTTTCCATCAAGGTAGACTGAATATCCAATGACGCTAAATAGCCTCTTGGGACTATCTCCAAACATAGCTCACGAAGGTCCTCGGCTAACTCCTGAGGTAATACTCCTGTCATGAGGGTGTTGATATGACTCTTGCGGCTCAACGCGTCTGCTACTACGTTAGCCTTTCCAGGGTGATAATGCAATCTCATATCATAATCTTTAATGAGCTCCAACCATCTCCTCTGTCTGAGGTTTAACTCCTTCTGCGTGAAAATGTACTTCAAACTCTTGTGATCCGTGTACACCTCACAATGGTTTCCGATGAGAAAATGTCTCCATGTCTTCAATGCATGCACCACGGCTGCTAATTCCAAATCATGTGTAGCATAATTCTTCTCATGGGGTTTAAGTTGTCGTGAAGCATACGACACAACTCTTCTTTCCTGCATAAGCACTGCTCCAAGTCCTCGACGAGAAGCGTCGCAATAAACTTCATAGTCCTTGCGTTGATCGGGCAGAATCAACACTGGTGATGTAACCAATCGTTTCTTCAGCTCTTGGAAACTAGCTTCACATTCCTCAGTCCAATTGAATTTGGTGTCCTTCTTCAATAGCTCGGTCATGGGCTTAGCAATCTTTGAGAAATTCTCGATGAATCTCCGGTAGTATCCTGCAAGTCCAAGAAAACTTCGGATATCTCCAACTGTCGTGGGTGATTCCCAACTGGTCACTGTGTCAACCTTGGCAGGGTCTACTGCTATTCCTTCTCCAGAAATAACATGTCCAAGGAATCCAACTTCCTTCAACCAAAACTCACATTTGCTGAACTTGGCATATAACTGATGTTCTCTGAGCTTCTCAAGTACCAATCGTAAATGCTCCTCATGCTCTTCTTCATCCTTGGAAAAGATTAAAATATCATCAATGAACACCACGACGAACTTATCCAAAAACTCCATAAACACTTTGTTCATCAGGTTCATGAAATAGGCCGGTGCGTTAGTCAGTCCAAATGACATAACGGTATACTCATACAATCCATATCTGGTGGTAAATGCCGTCTTGGGTATATCCTGCTCTCGAATCTTTAACTGATGGTATCCTGATCGTAGATCGATCTTGGAAAATACCTTAGCTCCTTGCAAGCGGTCAAACAAATCATTGATCATCGGCAGTGGGTACTTGTTTTTGATGGTCACTTCATTCAATCCTCGGTAATCAACAACCATCCTTAGTGATCCATCTTTCTTCTCCACTAGAAGTACTAGGGATCCTCAAGGTGACGAACTTGGGCGAATATAGCCTTTATCCAGTAACTCCTTGATCTGCTTCTTAATTTCCTCCAAATCCTTTGCGGGCATCCTGTACGGTCTCTTAGATATTGGCCCTGTGCCTGGCAAAAGTTCAATCAAAAACTCAATGTCTCTATCTGGTGGCATGCCTGGCAACTCTTCTGGAAATACATCCGGATAATCCTTCACCACTGGTACTTCCTCCTGTACAACTCCTGATAAGGAATTCACTTGAGTCCTCTTCGGCATATGCCGGGATACATACTTGATCCTTTTTCCTTCCGGGGTGGTAAGCAAAATCGTCTTGCTGGCACAATCGATGTTTCCTCCATACAACGATAGCCAATCCATTCCCAAAATCACATCCAAACCTTGCGATTCCAAAACAATGAGGTCTGAGGGGAAAACATGCCTACCAATGGCCAACGGTATCTGAAAACATCCTTGGGTGGCCATATACTCTGCTCCTGGCGAGGTTACTAACATGGGGCTTTTGAGAACTTGTGTGGACATCTTAAACTTGTTTAAGAATCCCCTTGATATGTATGAATGCGATGCACCAGTATCGAAAAGAACGGTTGCAGTAAATGACTTAACCAAAAACTTACCTATTACTGCATCAGGCTGAGCTTCAACCTCCTCCACGCTCACGTGGTTCACATGTCCTTTGTTGAACGGGTTCGGCTTCTTCCCAGAGCTTCCATTGCCATTTCCATTTTGGGCTTCAGGACAATCAGTAGCATAATGTCCCGTCTTCTGGCACTTGAAACAAGTAATGTGACTTAGATCTCTCTTGGTTGGGGTAGATGGGTTGGTGTGGTTCTGTCCGTTTCCTCCTTCATTCCCATTACCATTCTTGGAGCCATTATGGTTGTGCGAGCTACCTCCTCCATGGGTATGCTGAAACTATCCTCCCGGCTTCGGGGTAAATCGTGGCTTCTGCCGGGCTCCAGAATTTTACTTCCCTTGTCCATACTTCCTCTTACGGTTTTCAATCTGCTGATGCTTCCCTTCAATCATGAGAGCTCTATCTACCAGCTCCTGGTAGTTGTTGAAGGTTGCTACCATCAACTGCATACTCAGTTCATCATTCAGTCCTTCCAAAAACTTCTCCTGCTTGGCAGCATCTGTAGCAACGTCATCTGGTGCATAACGTGCTAACTTACTGAAATCCTCCACATACTGGCCTACGGTGCGTCCTCCTTGGCGTAGGTTGCGAAACTCACGCTTCTTCATAGCCATAGCTCCCGCTGAAACATGAGCTGTACGGAAAGCTTGCTGAAACTGGTCCCATGTGACAGTGTCAATAGGGTGCATGGCTGTATAATTCTCCCACCATGATGCTGCGGGTCCATCAAGCTGGTGTGCGGCAAAACGCACTCTTTCCGCATCTGTGCATCCTGCAGTGGTCAACTCCCTTCCAACTTTGCGGAGCCAATCATCTGCTATAATCGGCTCGGTGCTACTGGAAAACACCGGCGGGTTTAGCCTTAAGAAACGGGCTAAGTGATCAACAGGTGGTGGTGGCGGTGGGTTGTTGTTGTTGCCTTGGTTCTGAACTAACACTTGCATCAGGGCATTCTGTTGCTGAATCAACTGGGTGATCTCTGGCGGGAAAACAAATCCGGTGTCGCGTCTCGGAGGCATCTGATAGGTTTAGAAAAGATGAGAGGTAAGAATAGAATGAGGTCTAGAGAGAAAACACTACCCATATGCTCATGAGACAAATTCAATCAATATCACTCAATCAATCAAACAAGGCAAAACAATCGATCTAACTAGCGTTACAAAGTGCTTGAACTATACTATTAAATGGGGGAAAACTACTACTGATATGGTGGTCTACTAAAAATTCTGATCCGTTGAAGACTCCATGATGTCTGCTCCAGCTTCATCAATCCATTCGTCTTCACTTGGTTCCGAGTCGGTGTCGTCGATGATGATGTAGTTATCCGGACAAGTGCATTCGTCGACTTCTGCTTTTGGCACTGGATTTCCCACGAATGCTCCAATCTTATTCTCCAGGTAGTCAATCTTCCCTACTAGCGCGTTGATTTCCTCCAAGTAATCTTCGCGTGTAGTCTTGAGTTCTTCTTGGAGTTCCTTGATCTTCGTGAATGCCTTCTTTAGTTCTTCCTTGTCCGTGCATATCTGATTCTCCTGGCGACGAATATGTTGGTTCTGCTCCTGGATGAAAGCTGCAATTGATCCATCCTTCTTGGTCTTGATCATCTCCCATTGCGCGTCTCGACGTCCACAAATTTGATAAATTGTATCCTTAAGCTCCTGGTGGTAGACTTCTCCAATGCGTCCCATGGCGATGTGTGCGGCCATGCTCTTCCCTAAACTCCAAGTTGGTGCTTCGAAAACCAATCTCATGGGTTCCGTAAATGGCACAAACGTCCTTCCTGGAATGATAACTTGAATCTTCCAGCTCTCCTCTTCAGGTAATGTGGCGTTGTAGGTTCCGGTGACGCTTGGTATTCCTATGTTCAAGTACTTGGTGACTTCCTTCAAATGTCGTCCAAACGGCGTGTCTTCCTCTGGTTGCATGAACTTGCTCCTTGCATTCGCCATTCCTAAAAGAGTAGAAAGTGGAGAGGGGTCAGAAATGAGAAGAGAGAAGTTTTCTAGGGCTTAAGCTTAGTGGTCGTGTCCTACAGTCAGCGTGTGCTCTGATACCAACTTTGTAGCGACCAGACCTCAAATGGCCTGTGCTGCTGTGCACCAGTGTCATCCCTGGATCAGTAATGCTGACACACACAGTACAAATGGAGGATTTATAACAGAGTAGCAATCACACACTTATTACATCGAATATCTCCAAAGAGATTAAGAATGATAAACATGGCTTAAGGCCATCTAATAACGATAACAGCGGAAGACTTGGAAGATAAGTGAGTCCATCAACTCCAGTGGCATCACTGAGTATAAGACCACGACCTAAAGCACCTTACTCGTCGTCTGAAAAGTCTGCAACATGAAACGTTGCAGCCCGAAAACGGGTCAGCACATAGAATATGCTGGCAATGTAACACATAGAGAGCAATGAACAATAATAATGCTATACTACATGCATATATGGCTGGTGGAAAGCTCTATGGTTACAGTTTTGCGAAAAGCCAATTTTATCCTACTTCAAAAGGAATAAATTTTATTTAACTATCATGGTGGTTGAAACATTGAGAAGGAACCTCCAACTCAATCCCAATTAAGTATCATCATTAACCCAACAAAATTAATTATAAGTATCACGGTGATGAGATTCAAATGATAATCCAGGTACTAGATACTCAAGTTGTCCATAACCGGGGACACGGCTAACCATGATTAGTTTGTACACTCTGCAGAGGTTTGCGCACTTTTCCCCACAAGACTCGATCGCCTCCGCTTGATTCTCGCACTGCATGATGTTTGAGAAATGGATGACCGAGACACAGTCTTTCAGAAACAATCACTCTTTACTCTGGATGGACCGGTACACCTACTTTCCCCTACATCTGCTAGTCCACCTCTTCAAGAGATCCTGTAACCTACTCAGCTATGCTAGAGCCCATAATAGCTTGTGGCTGCACACGGAAGTTTCTAGCATGAATAATCTTATGATCCCTTTGAGCCTGGGTGGCGGTCCTTATACATACAGACAACACTGGGTTCTCCAGGTGCCTCAATCCACCCAGATGTGAGTTTTAGTTACCACCTTAAGTTGAACCATTATTAACAATCTCACATCTGTCATGAATATCTCTCAAACCCAATCCACGTCTACGAGCATAGCATGGCAATAATAAAAGCAACGTAGAAGTAACTCCCAAGGGTTTGATAAAGTAAAACAGGTAATAGGTACTACCTCAACTACTTCCCAATACCCACAGTTTAATTAGATCCTAATCATGCAATGTGTTTGAGGAAAACAGATCTAATGCAATAAAACTGGGTATGAACGGGGTATGATCAAAGTGTTACTTGCCTTGCTGATGATCCGCAAAACCTAGCGATTCGAAGTAACAAGCGGCACACTCCGAGTACTCTATCGCGAACAAGCAAGCATACAATCAGTACTCAACTAATGTACAGGTAAAACTCGAATAAAAGATCCAACCAGAAAGTTCAACTTAAGAACTCCGGTTTGCAAAAAGAATCAACTCGAAAGAAGCAACGAAAGTCAAACGGTAAAAGAAAGAAACTTCGTTTGCTAATCTGGATCTAGGTCAAATTTTACTGTAGCAAAAGCTTGTTTGAGTAGGTTAAACGGAAAGAGAATTTCGAGACGAAACTCTAGGTGTTTGAATCGCCTGATTCCGATAAACGAGCGAGAAGTTAAACAGAATCGAAGATTCGATCAGAAATCGAATCTGAGAAAAAAAAACGAGAAAATCCGACAAAAAGAAAAACGGACGAACGGTTAAATAACGGACGTTCGTTAACAGAGAAAAACCGACGAACGCGTTCGTTAAAACGAACGGTTCGGTGAACGCTCGTAAAATAATAAAACCGAAAAAACCGATCTAGGGTTTTTTTTAAACGAAGGGTTTTTTTTTACAGAAAACCGGCAACGACGGGAATCGGGGCAGCGGCGGTACCTCGACGGCGGGCTCCGGCGAGGGGCTCCGGCGGGGGCGGGG